>NC_068358.1:7556388-7856388 GCF_020536995.1 Dreissena polymorpha
GAGTACATGTGTATAGCTCAGAGTTCTTCCTGATAACCGCCTTTTCATGTAAAAGAATGTGTCTCATGTTTGTCTATAAAATCGAGTTAAATCAACCTAATACATCGTAACAAACACAATACCTTTTATCATCGACCTCAATTTGCGAGTCAATTGTTGAGAAATACTCGAATCAAATACTTCAAACAAAAACCGTTATCAAACCGAAAGCTGACGTTTTGTTGACGATTCGATATATATTGCGGAGGATTTCGGAGATAGTCGATAGCGTATTTTCGAATTCGGAATACTCGACTTTGTCCATTGCACAGACTTTAACATTTAAATGAACGATTTACGTGTTTGAAACTTTGGATTAATATCATTATTATGCGAACACACCATATCACCATCACAAGATGTTTAATCTGCGAATTTAGTGATATATTTATGATCTGTGTGTGTTTATTTTTTGCCAGAAAATAGTTTATGTTTCTAATATTAATGTTTAAAGTTCCGCCTGGATTCCAGGTGGCAACTTTCCATGAAAATAGGCTTTATCAGTTGCAACTCGCCGCGACCCGGAGGTTCAATAGCTGGGAGTTGGTATGTGAAAATAAATTCGTACCTATGCATTTGTTCACGCGTTTTCCTTAAAACACTTCTAGATATGATTCTATTTTTAAATAACGGTGAGCAATACCGATAATGTTAACTATTTCACCGGAAATACATGTTCCCGGTTAAAACATAAAATGATTAAAACATTCCGTGGAGAATTTACGCATTACTTCGGAGTATTATTCCCCATGATTAAAGATTTTGCCTGAAGTACGAAACGTCTCTGTTATTAACTGTCATGGTCACAACACAAGGTTACGCATTTTCATTTTCGCTTTGTTACTTTTACATGTATTGATAGTTTTGATGTAACTTCGGATTGTTATGACCCGCACAATGCTCCCACGTAAAAGGTCGCGGTCAGATTGGTAGATCAAAGTTGATAAATTTCTGTGTCCGCTCGGTCACTTTAAATTTACTTGGATGATTTTATTATAATCATATTATTATTCCTCATAATCAGACAATGTGCAGCGTGCAGGTTAAATTCTATCCAGTTAAATAATAAGGTCACAATTCAAAGGCAAACATCATAAATAGTCGTTTCTGATATATATATATATATATATATATATATATATATATATATATATATATATATATATATATATATATATATATATATATATATATATATATATATATATATATATATACTTCTATTAAACGCCTTTTTGAGACGGTAAATGGAAGCCATCATGGTTTAATAGCGGTTTTTGACGATGCTGGAACAGCAGCGTCCAAGGTTTGATATTCAGTAATAAAATCTTCACAATTGCGACCTTTGTAAAAGACCGAGCCAGTCCGATTGAGATAACTCGATTTTTCATTTACTTCCCTCGGCATTCGCCACTGCGTAGGAGATTGCTCCTTGATTTTCATTGATAACATTCTCCTAGCAGAGTTGTCGTTCGTGTTGATAAAGGTAAATATTAATAGAACAGCATATCCTGGGGAAACAGATTCAATAAGTGTATCAGTACGTTAATTTCAAATTAGTAATTTTACATCCATTTTATTTTTATAGACCAATGAAACAACTATATATTTTCTCTATTTTGTTTGATATTTGTTCTCGATTTAGTAAATAAATTGCGAATAAAAACATGTAAAATTAACTTTTTACGTGATCACAAAACTAAAGAATGCGAACGATTTCGAACCTGCAAATTGTAAACGCTGCACTGCTATAATATATATATAGATAAAACAACTTTTCTTTGCGTAATTGTCCGTCCCGCTAGCGCAGTGGTAAGGACGTTCGCTTTTTCACCTTAACGACACCGGTTCGATTCCCGCTCCCGGCGCAATGTTATATTTTGTATGTTTTGTGGTCACCATTCCTGACAGTTGTTTTTTCCGGAAAATCTCACCCCCCCCCCCCCCGCAGCATTTGACCATATAAAAATTAAAAAGTATTTCAGTACAAAACAAATAGCTGGAAATTGCAGCTATCATTCAAAATTCGTCCCAACTGTCGTCAATCTAATCTTATTAGGTAGGAGTGCTGGACACACTCCGGGTCTCAACATTATGCAGCCTCAGCGCGGAGGTAACTCATTACCTTGGAAAAACACGAATACACACACTGGGTGCAGCCTAGGCGCGTATAGACTCAAACAAGGCAACAAACTCAAGTGCGGGCACAATCATTTAAAATTTACATATTGAATACGATATTCTAACAGAAATTACACAACCACCTAAGTGTACATACCATGTTTGATATTTCGCTCGATTGTTAGATTTCAGCATATACATGTATAAGGTCATTTCGCTATTAGTTAACTTATCCATATGTTCGTGGGCGAACTCGGATAGTCAAGTGCTCATACGATTGAGCTCACATGGTCCGGCTATGTGCTCATACCTACTTTCGAGAATCATCATGAATGTATTGCCATACTTAATGAACAAGAATGTGACCCGCCTCCCAGTTTCGCTCAATGGGTCAAGTTACCCACGGGTACTACTTCCCCGTACCCCTAAACTTTTTTTCGTACCAAAAATGTTTCGTACGCAAATTTTTTTCGTACCGAATTTGTTTTCGTTCCCAAAATTTTCGTACCCAAATTTTTTATCGTACCCAAATGGTTGTATCAACATACACAATTGTGGTGATATAGATAAACTTAAATTGATGTTTTATATCCATCCTCTTCAAAAGCATCGTCACACCAGTACTGCCAGTACTTTGATTACAAATCTAATTTGAGGGAACTACTTTTTTTTAACTTGGCAGGCTACAAGTCAATAAAGCGATACATAAATACGCTTAAATGGCGGGGATGTGGGGTTCCTGGTATCTGGGATGTTTTATGCCAAAAGTTTACAAAATACAGTTCTAAAAAGATAATAAAAACAATAAAAATCTATGTGAACATTTTTGTAATTCTACAGCAACATGTTCAATTATGGTATTGGTATTCAACCGAGCATAGTTGCGTCTCTGTTTGTCCAGGTAAACATTTATCTGAGTATTATACAGGATAAGTATTGATGCAAGGCATCAAAGGTCGTCGGGAATTTCAGTGTAAAAGGCACTCAATGAAGTTAAATGTAACGATTTTTTTTCTACTGTAAATATTCAGGGCCGTACCCAGGATTTTTTGACTGGGGGGCCCAACCGGGAAGGGTTTGGGAGGGTCTCCCCTCCCTATATATATATATATATATATATATATACTTTTTTTAATTTGGCACTTTGCAAGGTGAATTTTAATGCTTATAAAAATGGTGTTTTGTGATATGAATTAATGGAATATAACAAATAAATCAGCACATTTCGGAGTCTTAAGCTTTAAACATTGGTGTGAATTCACAACAATATTAAAAGCTTTAGATTTCCGAAACTTACAGGTTTAAACTGACGATTATCCACATCAACTCTCGTATTGCTTCCACCATTTTTTTTTCAAAAATCAATAACGTCACAGGTTTTTTTCTCTGATTTTTTGGGAAAGACCTTGCCTTTTTTAAGGAAAAAAATTGCGCGAAACGCCTTATTTTTGGGGTAAATAATGAAAGTCTTAAATAATCAATTTAACATATTTTACTGTTTTCAAACAAATTCAAGGCAACAGATAATTTAATTATATAATATTTTTCTACACTATATCAGGTTAACTTATATAATGAGATCGATTTGTTGTTTCAATTTTCATTTTTTTACCAATGAGCCATTAATAGGTTGACATTACTCAATTCTCGGTACTCAATTATCAATGCGGGGAATCACGTGGTCAGATTTGATAAAAAAATGGCCGCCGATGCCTCGATTCAATGGGAAATTGAGTCTTCAAACAGGTACATCTACCTTATTACTTACTTGTTTTTAATCAGGTAACGCCTATCATAGGGCCAGCCGGACCGTTTTCCGCTGGTTGGTCTGAGTGTGGAGGTAACTCATGGAATATTTCGCGATTTCCCGACGGAAAACTTTTAAAGACTCAATTTCTCCATCGAATCGAGGCATCGGCGGCCATTTTTTATCAAATCTGACCACGTGATTCCCCGCATTGAATTATTTTAAATACTGAATTCTGCCAAATTCTTATCTGTTGCTCGGCAAATTTATGAATCTGTTTTTCTTTTCAACAGACATGTTAACTATCTCATCGTAGTCTTTTTCAGTGATTTCCTTGCAAAAATGATAAATACTAAGTTTAAATACCTTTGTCAGTGTTTTGTTCCGGTTCAAATTCAGGGCCCTATCTCAATGTAAAAAGTATATATTGGGACCTAAAAATTCCCAAATAAAAGGTTTCCAAAAAAAATAAAACTTAACTTTTATAGAGGAAAAATACGTCTAGGGGAAAGGGCCTTCTCAAAGAAGGAAAAAAACCTGCGTCAGCAATTATCAGACCATATTCTACAACCTCCTGTAGCAGTTGTATCCATTTGCTGCACTAATCAAAATACATGTAACATCAACCATCGATAGATGAAGCATTCATGATCACAATGGGGGACTGATCGGGGATGTGTGTACAAGGCGATAAGAAAACATTGCCTAGGGGCTTATCTCGATTGGCGAGCGCTAATCCCCTTGTTTATCAGGGACAATAAAACATAGCTGCTCTTTTGTTTTGATGGAAAAGTGTACTGTGGGCCCTTGCACGAGAGAAAAAATTGCAGTGGGCCGATCATTTAAAAAAATCAAAGTTTGACAGCCAGCTGGGGGGCCCGGGCCCCTGGGCCCATGGCCTGGGTACGGGCCTGATATTAATATATTGGCCGATTATTTTAAACAAAATAGAAAAAGATACTGGTATAACCATTATCTATGATTTTGTTTTATAACCTCCAATAACTATAATTTATGATTTTGTGTTGTAAACCCCAAATATTTCATAGTTCATTTTATTTACATTGGTTTCCTTTTTTTTACTGGCATCCGTGTGCAGTTTTCATTAATGGAACAGAACTGTGTAGGTTTTAAAAAAATCAGCTTCATCTTGAAAGCGTAATTTCATATTTTCTTACGTTGCTCATTTACGATAGGGGTTGAGTACTCATTGATATGAAAACACTGTAAAAGTTTGAAAAAATAAATAAATAAAAACTGTAAATTGCATAAAGAAGCTGCATTTGACAATACTTTGAAATTCAGTAAAAGATCATAATAGAGTTATTGCTCCGATATTCATCATTTTCAATAGGGTTCGAGTAATACTGATATAAAAACATTTAACAAGTTTGAAAAGATTCAGACGAAAGTGTTGAAATCTTTTAAACAAGTTGAAATTGTTTATTTTGTCAAATTTAATAGAAAAAAATTCTGGACTTATTATACCGATGTTTCTCATTTTAAATGAGGTAAAAATGCTCATTGATATGAAGACACTGTAAGTTTGGAAAGAATCTGATGGAAAATGTTGACATCACCTAACCAAGCAGTTTTTCACTTTTATTTTTAAATTCAAAGAAACATAATTCTGGACTTATGGTCCGATATTGCTCATATAGAGTTTGGGTTGGGTCCTCATTGATAAAAAAAAACTGTGCAAGTTTGGGAACAATCGGATGAAAAATTTGGACTTCGAACAAGGATTTTAAAATTTCTCAAATTCTAAAGAAGATAACTATGGACGTAATGGTCAGATAATGCTAAAGGGCCCATACCACCTGGATAGTAATACGTGTCGCGCTTCGCGCTCTATATGTGGTTCTTAAAAAAAACTCCGAGGAGTGCTTGACTCTAGGGAAACGGGTTGCTGGGACACAGCTCCTCCTTGATAAGCGGCTGTTTCCTTTATCGCAACTCATTGTTACAATCAATAATACGTGTCGCGCTTCGCGCTCTATATGTGGTAGGGATAGTACTTAGGGCCTATGATAGACAACCATAAAAATACATGGATAATAGATGTGTTGTTTGCATTTATTTGTTAATATAAAAACACGTGTATTTTTTATAAGATATTTAAGTGATGTAAGAAATTTTAATTAACGTTGTCATCACGTTGCCTCCATTAATTTTAATAAAAATGTCCAATTGTAGTAAAATGGATTTTAAAATGTCTACATAAAATAAAGCTTTATTATATTAATTAACCTGACTGAAAAAAATTGTCAGCCGCCGAACTGGTCCGTTCGTGCCGGAACCCGGGATTGAACCGGGGGCCTTTCATGACTGTTGCGTAAACAACTTCAGTCTAACGCTCTCCCAACTGAGCTATTCCGGCTGACATTCACTTATGTACTGCTATTTGGTGAAGTTGTGTATAGCGATCGTTATTATATGTCTATTAATAAACTAATACATTGTACGTTTTCGTACCACTACGCCTTCCAATAAACTTGCTTGCGCGATAGGTCGTCAAATATCGTACTACATTGATTCTCCACTAAATAAGCAAATTAGAAAAACCACAAAATAAATATTTTTTGATTATGTTTTGTTTTTATACAAAACATCATTTGTTTTTATACAAAACCAGAAAGTTTCGCGTATTTGCCCAGTCCCTGTGATCTTTCCCCTGTGATCAATTGTGGATCAGTTATTAATTAAAACAATTAGCTTTGCATTATTGGCAATAAATGTTGTAACAAATGTAATAGGCACAAATGCAGTACTTATTTACACTAGTTTACACAAAAAATCACCACTATGCAAGATATTCTTAAAACAAATATATATACATTGATCCGTAAAATAACTTCTCCTCCCATAAGCGACAAAAAATATGCATTAGATACTAGTCGCCGCTCTCCAGAGCGACGCCAATCATAATGCGTATGTTTAACAACTATGAATTGATTCATCACTCATAACGTTGCACTCTGTATTCACGATAGCCTGCTCTTGTTGATGCATAAGCATTGTAGAAATTCTTTAATATTTCGAAGAGGTGATTATTCAGAATTATTGTAAGATCGCCCTAAAAAGGCCGCGATGAAAATAAAAAACGTATTATATTAACAATATAAGATTTATAAAAAATATAATAATGTTTTATATGTAAAAAATATACTTAGATAACAAAATACTCGCATATTTTTTTCTCGCCGGTCTTTAAACGGCATAGTTTATTCATTCATTTTGGTTCTAGAATATCAATGAACGATGCCGTGGGATGGCCTGGCAGGATTTCTTTCAACACGTTCAAACTTCAATCGAATTACCAGTTGAGGTTTTACAGGTAGGAGGAACAAAGGGTGGTTGACTAACATTAATTATTATTAAGCGCTTTAATTATTAAAGTTTCAAAATAAACTTTCTAACAGTGCAAATACCCCCTTCAAACAAATGATGTAATACATTGCTGAAATACATAGTTGACTTCACTTTGACAGTTCAAACAACACCCGAATTATGCGTTCTCGTTAGATGACACACACAATTGTTGGTTTAATAATGTTTGTTTTAATTTTGCTGTTTGACTAGGAATTCAAACCATCTACACGTCCAGACCATGAAATTGTCCTCACAAAAGAAATGCAGCAGCAGATAAAAGAATTTCGAAAACTCAGAGCCCCTACTATTCTGCCTATTATACAAAAAGTAAGTGATTTTTAACCCATATATTGGTGAAACGTTATGAAGCGTTTTTGTTTTAAGCATCAATGGATAGTGATATAAGTTATGCCTTCTTTATTAAAAAAGGTCGCATGATGCGCGCTCTTCATTGCTAAGAATACATTAGGAAATTTCTCGTTTGCATTCATCGTTTCAATGTAAATTAATTCCGATTAAATATCGATAATAAGAGCGCATTAATTAAGAGGTCATGTGGGTTAAAACATTATATTATTTATAAGTTACGGTGACGAGGCTGCTGCTTAAAATCAATGCACTGAAAGCTCTGCAGTTGTTCGATATTGTGTAAACAGAGGGCACTGTTGTAACGCACTTTGGTTTAAATTCAACTGCGGTTGTCAAAATCATAATGCGTTCGCTTGTTGGTCATAACCGCAGTGCGTAAAGGGGTTAGTATATTTATCATAGTCGTCATCAAAATCATAACTATCGTCCTTTGCATAATTCGATATCATTAGTGGGTGTATAATGTACTTGTTTAATGTGTGTGTCTCTTAATTAAATGTGAACAATTTCTTCCTATTTTATATATAGTTCCCATACAGAAATTTTGCTTATTAAGTGAAACGCTTTGTTTACAATTATGGAGAACAATCGCAGCAGTTAGATTCTTTCTGACCTGTAGCCTTAATTCTAAATGGCTTATGTTGCTGCGTAATTTGCGTAAACAAGTGGTAGAAATCATTAAGTCAATTGCTTTATGCAAACAATCTAGATATACAGTTTCCTCTTCGTAGTTTTAATATAAATTTGGGTATAAAAATGAACCGTCTCTCAGACATTGCTTTATCGTAGTGTTGCGACCGAATCAACTGTTTAAATTCCTTGTTCTGAACTTTCTGCTTTCTTTTCCAAAAAAGTACGTGGTCATGGAAATTACATTTGGATGCTCAACAGTTTAAGAACGAACTGGCATTATGATGCTCAGCGGTTTAAGAACAAACTGACGTTATGGTTTGCAAGTGATATTTTTTTTTAATTCTGATGACCTGGTGCTATCTGTATATGGTTATCTGCATGTATTCATGCTGTGAAAATTTTTAGGCACTGGTATCCAAAGATGTCGTTTCTGATGAGCTGACTGCCTACTACAACAAGTGTGTGGATGTGTGCTGGTTGGCTGCGGTCCAAGATCCGCCTCTGTTCATGAACTTCATTCCGGGTGAGAAGTTTGACACAACCCTGTTCAAAGACTACACCACCAGAGGCCCGTATGTGGAGTTTTTGGTAAGTAAAAGGATGAGAATTTTAGCAAACACAGAACATTTATTTTAGTTATTAATATAGCGTACTATATTTGCAGTCTAATTAGAATTTTATCACAGTTTGATGAGGTTTGTTTCATTTACTTCTTTCTAAATAAGCCAATGGAGTTATACAGGCACCCGTTTACCTTTTGATTTGTTGTATTGGGACGGTAAGCTTTGTATAAGTGTTTATCCGTCCCGTGTACAAATCTTGCAGGGGCGATACTTGAAGCTTGTTAGAAGTTATTGCTTTAAGGCAGCATGAATAAACTTATTTGCTAAATCTGATCTTATCAAAATGCGACTTTAGGCCTGGAAATTTTCTATATTGTATTTCCTATTATTTTAACGGTTCAAACCTTCTGTTGATAACAGATCTATATTTAATTACATTTATCGCATCTGATCAAATATTTAAATCAATTAATACCATCGGATTCATGCTTTAGATGTTTCATAGTGAAACAGATCGTGTCCATCATGTCTCGAAATCATGGTTATCTTAACCAATTCTGAAAAAAAACGATCTTCACATTGTATCGCGATTTGCTATGTTCCGTTTGACCCGAACAAACACAATGTTGCACACATTACTGACGAGTAGCTAAGAGTTGATACGTCATGTATAGTGTTATAATGTGTTTGCTAGAGCGCTCAAGTTGGGATTAATTTTTTCTTATATTTGAACAATTATGTATGATAAAACTGGTTGATATTTACCTTAATCATCAATCAACCCTTTTTGGGAACCCACGAGACCGTACCTAAAAAATTGCTGATTACGATGCATTTTGTGATAAAGAGGTCGCAAGGGGATGTGCTTAACAACAAGCTGCTTATCTACATCATTTACATAAATTTGCTTCATATCTTAACGTCTAAGACGAAACCTGAGTTTACTTTGTTAAGAATAATAATGCATTTTCCATTACTCTCCTCGACTTTTAAAATGAGTTTTAAATCTTCTCATACATTTTTACTCTATGGCTTCATGATATTATTTCTAAGAACAATGGCGTCGTCTGCCAGGCATATCTGCATGGTCATCAGGGACTACAGTCGTAGGGCATAGTAAGATTGGGTGCTATCCTGGAACCTCCTATTTTAATTTAAAACATGAAAGAAGATATTATCATACTTCCACACACATTTATATAATATAGCAATATAACATATGGGACAGCACAACCAACACCCTCATACTTAAAGTATAATTTGACATATTTACTCACCTTACGGGCAATAAATATACGCTAGCCATGACAACGATAGATCGCCATGACAACCAATGTCGTTATTCCATTGATCTTTTACTCGTCGTTAGTAATAATGTTTACCCTTACCTTTAAAAATATAAGACAAACAACCAGTAGCATCACTGTTTTAGTTAATTCATTGGTTTTAGCATTTCATGGACAATTTTTCTTACATAACTATGAACAATGTTTGACACCAGAATCATTATTCAGTTGATTGTGTTTGGTCTTACAGTTCTCATGTGCAATTATTATAAAGTAGCTCAGAGCCATCAATGGCAACCAAGTTGGTTTTTCACTTTTCGCGGGTAATTATTTTAGCCAAGATATGAGGAATAGAGTCATAGATCATCGGAACCAACTTTTTTATGCCCCCGAAGGATAGTGATCGGACTGTCCGTCCGTCTGTCCGTCACACTTTGCGTTTAGGTTTCGAAAAATTCTCATAACTTCTATGTCGCTTCAGATAGCAATTTCAAATTTGGCATGCATGTGCAAATGGACAAGGCCTTTTCATACGCACACCCCTGTGACCTTGACCTTGAACTTAGGGTCCGCGTTTAGGTTTCGAAATCTGCGTTTAGAATTCGAAAAATGCTCCTTACTTCTATCAAGCGTTTATAGGGGGCATAAGTCATCCTATGGTGACAGCTCTTGTTATTTACATTTTATATATCAAATTACCCTAATCATAAGAAACATTTCCATCGTAGTTAATGAGAATGTTTACACTTCTCATGGGCATTTATTTGACCCAGACCAAAGAAATATAAGACGCCACCTTCAGCAGCATCAAGGTTTTAGTTAAAATGTTTGTGTACATTACCCTTTCCTTACTATAAGAACTAGAAGACATCCCTTCAAACGAAAACTGTATTTAGGTCGCAAAGCTGATATTACAATTCTCAAATGCAATAACTTAGCCGGAAAAATGTTTTGACATCACCACCACAATCAGTTTAATTATTTAAGTAAATAAGTAAGTCTGACACAGTAAATATTTTACCCTAGCCATGCACATTATAAGACACCACCACCACCAGCATTATTAATTAGTCAATAAGGTTGTCTTGCACGTCATACAGGCAGTTATTTTACGTTAAAGTGATATTATGGGCATTTTCACTGTTAAATTGAGCTGAAAAGAATTAACAAGTCAAAAGAGTTAGTTAAAATGTGGTTACTGACCAATTATCGGCAACTCATCTTGCTACCAGTTGTTTATAAAAATATATTTTATATTCGATATCTTACGTGATCCACCCAGTCCTGTAATCCGAAATGATCCGTAAAACAAAATTGTGTCTTTGTGTCGTATGAACGAATCTGCACTTAAACTAAATTTAGGCTCACATCGTACATGCATGATCAGTCGTCAAACGAAAGAACGGTTGATTTTCAAATCCATTATTTTTCTCTTTCCGGCATATTGTTTAGTATGTTGATGCTGCATAAACAAATATAAGTGTATATGAAGTGAAAACACCAACAATAAACAACGGTTGCGATAGACACCTATAAACTATTAGATGCACATAGTATCACTTTAACCATGCTATTTACTAGATATCACCACCACTAGCATTATTATTGTATTCAGAATGTTTTTTATGCCCCCTTCGAAGAAGAGGGGGTATATTGCTTTGCACATGTCGGTCGGTCGGTCGGTCGGTCGGTCTGTCGGTCCGTCCACCAGGTGGTTTCCGGATGATAACTCAAGAACGCTTGGGGCTAGGATCATGAAACATCATAGGTACATTGATCATGACTTGCAGATGGCCTCTATTGATTTTGAGGTCACTAGGTCAAAGGTCAAGGTCACGGTGACCCGAAATAGTAAAATGGTTTCCGGATGATAACTCAAGAACGCATGCGCCTAGGATCTTGAAACTTCATGGGTAGATTGATCATGACTCGCAGATGACCCCTATTGATTTTGAGGTCACTAGGTCAAAGGTCAAGGTCATGGTGACCCGAAATAGTAAAATGGTTTCCGGATGATAACTCAAGAACGCATACGCCTAGGATCATGAAACTTCATGGGTAGATTGATCATGACTCGCAGATGACCCCTATTGATTTTGATGTACTAGGTCAAAGGTCAAGGTCACGGTGACCCGAAATAGTAAAATGGTTTTTGGATGATAACTCAAGAACGCATATGCCTAGGATCATGAAACTTCATAGGTAGATTGATCATGACTCGCAGAAGACCCCTAATGATTTTGAGGTCACAAGGTCAAAGGTCAAGGTCACGGTGACCCAAAATAGTAAAATGATTTTCGGATGATAACTCAAGAACGCTTTTGCCTAGGATCATGACACTTCATAGGTATCTTGATCGTGACTCGCAGATGACCCCTATTGATTTTCAGGTCACTAGGTCAAAGGTCAAGGTCACAGTGACAAAAAACGTATTCACACAATGGCTGCCACTACAACGGACAGCCCATATGGGGGGCATGCATGTTTTACAAACAGCCCTTGTTTACACTTGTAACGGTCAAGTATTCAACGATGACAATTAGAAATATAAGATATCATAACCATTGACTTAATAATGTTTGTCAAGAAGTCGGTCTGACACTCCTTACGGCAAGAATTTTTCGCTTACCATGATAAATCATGATAAATCAAAGACACCACCTCCACAAACATCATTTCTCTTCTACATTAGTTAGTTTTATACTTAAAACAAGCAATCAATATACACTACCTATGAGAAATAGAAGACATTAACACCACGAGCATCCTTATTTTGATTTACGTTGGTGTTGCGCTTCTCGCGGACATTTTTTTATTAACATAGTTCATAAATATAATACACTCATCACCATCATTAGTATCATTATTTGGTATCATTATTTGAGTTAAAAAAGTCTTACACTACTCACAGGAAATTATTCTTACCTGCCAAATACTTGGTAAATACATTTAACCTAGATGAAGTACGCCGAAGAATGGACTAATTTACAAACAAGCGTTCTTTACTGGATTCTTTTTAAAAGCGTGTTTAAAAATGATATAAAGATATATGACGCTTTATTCAGGACAAGCAATCCAACTCTTGTAACGTAGTTTTGTCTCATTCTTCCAAACATGTGCAGAAGAAAATGCATTTGGGATTATGCGTGTGCGCACATTATGGCGACTTTAGAATCCTATAAACAAAAAAAGTTATCTCCATTATACACCTCACAAATGAACACATGCTTGTTTAGAAACGACGAACTTTGCTGAACACATCTTATTCGCAATTTTTTTCACATCTCACATGTGTCGGTGTCCACTAAACTATATCCACCCAAACTTGCAAGTGTGCAACAGTCTGCCGATTCTTTGCAGTTAGCAAATTATGCTCAAAATGATCCGTTAGATGCCATCTTTTTTTAAATCGTTTGCCATGGATATACGTTAATGGATGCACAATTCATCTGTTTACGCTTATTTAAGTACCTGGTACTTGTACACTTCTTGACAAATACTCTACAGTCAGAGGAAAACAAAACATAACAATCGCTAGCTGTCTACACTTGCACGATCTGTCAGCGTAAATGCCGTTTTCGGTGACAGCAGGTGATATTATGTGTCTGAAGCTGGTTGCTGCCCTTTTAATGAATAGGGCCACTTTCTGAAATATCAAATAATATAGTGCTTACCATGAATAGTTTTGGAACGTTACTGGATCATCTATCCGTATATGAGTCTCCAGAAGGCTTGAATGCAAAACAAGATGTGATACTTTTTTTGCCCTGAGCCTTGGTCACATCAGAACTTCCGTCGGACATTCTGTCATCTTTTATAGCTCGGGTTGTGTCTTGTCTGTCTGTCGCTCGTCGTCTTCCATTTTGGTATATACATGTAGTAATGCCCAATGCAACATGTTAACCTATAGGTTCCTTTTTGCAGATCAGCGATTTCCCTGCTAAGTCGGTCCGTATTTTTCTCTTCTTCGTTCTGTCATGACTTACAGCGACTTTACCGCCGGTTCTGATCGAGTTATACAATGAAATAATAATTATCCGTACGAAGTACAAAATTCGTTTGAAGGTATTGGACAGTATCCCCACGTACCAGATAATGCAAAATCGGACAAATCAAATTGTCACTATTGTTATGGATTGGTCACCAGGAAAACAGTTGACTATATCTGAAAAAAATGTGCACTATCAGTTGCGCAAGATTGCAATAGATTGTTCGAGAATGGAAACCTTGCATAATTAGAATGATTGAAGTAATGGATACGGTATCTAGGTACTAGGTGCGTATAAATAAGTTACTTTTCATTAACATGTGTGCATTTGAATATTCAGGTATGGCCTGCCCTCCACCTGCACGAGAATGGCCCACTTTTGAGCAAAGGCGTGGCACAAGGAACTCGTGATAAAATTCAACGTTCCGTATCGCAAAAGCGAGGTTCGACCAGACAACAGTCAGAGCCAAAAGATACAACGCATACAGCGTTGTAGTTACTATTCTTGGATTATGATAAATTTACAATATTACAGTTTGATGTTTTGTATTATATTCAATCAGATTTAGCGATGAGTTTTGTTTTTAAAGCCACACACCTTATTTGCCTATCTGGCATAGTAAATTTAAGTATAAATAACAAAACATTTTATGTATGCCAATTAAAATATATCTGGTGGTTTCAAGATAGAAATCCGTCTTTTTTATCCCCGCCGAAAAATATTTCGGAGGGGATATAGTAATTGGTCCCGTCCGTCCGTCCGTCTGTGCGTCCGTCCGAAACTTTGTCCAGAGCATAACTCCAAATCTATTCAATGGATTTACTTTAAACTTAGAATATAGACAGATGGCAACTAGGAGAAGTGCAGTGACCAAGAACCATAACTCTATCTACCTAGTTTTTTTTAAATTATCTCCCCTTTTATATAATTTCAAAGTAAATATTTGTCCGGAGCATAACTCTAAATCTACTGAAGGGATTTTCTTGAAACTTGAAATATAAACAGATGGCAACAAGGAGAAGTGCAGTGACCAAGAACCATAACTCTATCTACCTTAGTTTTTGAATTATCTCCCTTTTTATATAATTTCAAAGTAAATTTTGTCCGGAGCATAACTCTAAATCTACCGAAGGAGTTTACTTGAAACTTTAAATATAAACAGATGGCAAGTATGAGAAGTGCAGTGAATAAAAACCATAACTCTGTCTACCCTAGTTTTTGTATTACCTCCCTTTATTTAATTTCAAAGTAAATTTTTGTCCGGACCATAACTCTAAATCTACTCAAGGGATATACTTGAAACTTATAATATAAACAGACTGCAAGTAGGAGAAGTGCAGTGACTAAGAACGATGACTCTATCTAACTTAGTTTTTTTAATTATCTCCCTTTATTTAATTTCAAAGTAAATTTTTGTCCGGAGCATAACTCTAAATCTACTGAAGGGATTTACTTGAAACTTGAAATATAAACAGATGGCAAGTAGGAAAAGTGCATTGAACATGAACCATAACTCTTTCGGCCGTATTTTTTAATTATCTCCCTTTTATTTATCGATTATTTATTTATTTTTAATTTTTATTTATTTTTAATTTTAAATTATATTTAATTTGATTTCATAGTAAAAAAAAAAGCTTTTGAATTGTTAATACCTCCCTTTATTTAATTTTACAATCATATTTTTATTTGAACACTGAAGAATTCACTGTAAAATTAATAGATGAGTTTAAGGAAAAGTACAGTGATCAAGAACAGTAATTGTTTATAGTCTTCTTTTTTAATTACCTCCCTTTCTTTCATTTCCTTATATTTTATTCTCTACAGCATAAGTCCAACACTATATAACTAATTGTTCCTACATAAATTGATGACACTAGCTGCCATGTTTTACAAATATTATTCTACTCTCTAAAACAAATGTTGTCATACAAGCAAACACATTTCGGCGGGGATTTGGCACTACTGTGACAAGCTCTTGTTGCGCTTTAAAACTTAAAAATAATCGCGTTTGTCGAAATGGACGTATACGGCTAGAAATCCAACTTTCGGTTTTAAAAGCGGTATCGTTTGAAAAATAATAAATTACTTGCTAACTAGACTATAGATATAATTCTGTCTATGCCAATTAGAATATATCTGGTGATAACAAGGTAGAAATCCGTCTTTTTGCGCTTTAAAACTTTAATAAAATCGCGTTTATCGAAATGAATGGACGTTTACGTCTGGAAATCCTACTTTCGGTTTTAAAAGCGGTACCGTTTGAAAAAATAATAAATTACTTGCTAACTAGGCCATAGATTTAATGACAAGTTTGAACACTTTCAAATTGCATCTTTATGTATTTATTAACATGTATTTCATGTCAAAGTCAGAGGCAAGGCGTGTGGCTTTAAGTATTCTATGTATAATGTAAACAGAAGTATTCGTGATTTTGTACTAACACAAAAAATAACAATTTAAAAAAGGTTCATGTAGTTAACCGCATAATTGGAAAACAAAACGAACTTAATGGCATAGTGATTTAGTGATAATCCGAAAAATGCACAACTTCAGGCATGTAAAGTTATCATTATCGACAGAATACGAGTATGTGAATAGCACAACAGTTTTAAAGTGTGACATAGTTAACAACCAGAACACATTAAATTGTGCCAGAAGATTGAAACGGATACCATCTTTAATAAAACTGAACAAATGTCTTGTCTTTGTACCTTTATTCGCATACATGTCTTTTATCTTCATACTATATAAACTGCGAGCGCCAATTATGCGTTCACTTCGTTTTCTGTTGTCAAATTACTAGGAACAAGGTTTGTGTTCTGGTCATCTATTATATTAAGTTTGTTCCAGCCATCTATTTTATTTAGTTTGATAATCGATTACCAGTGTTTAATGGTTCATAAAACGTTGTTTGTTATTGCGTTGTGAATGTTGTTGTTTCCGTATATTTTGTGTTTTATGTATTTATTTATTCTGTTATATATTATATATTCTGTTGTGACCTGATGAAAATTTGCATCAAATTTACTTACCATGAGATGCGTTTATTTGTAAAAAACACTTTTTGTTTTGGCCTTTATGTTCTGTACTTATTTCTGGCTGTCAGATATTTTGTAATGTCTGTTATTTTGGCATTTTTAAGTAATATTGACATAATACTTAACAACTAAGTGATACAATTTAGTTTCGTGTGATATTGCAAATTAGAACAATGTCGTATTTTGTACTATTTAATTTTGAAAACATATCATATGTTCATATGTTTATCATTATTTAATATTTGTATGTACTTGTACCAAGAGTACACTATTATTTTAATGAATGTGCGCATTTTGATCATGTTAACGATTTAAAATCATTATATAAATTGCTCTGAATTCCCGTTTAAATACAGTCAGCAAAAGTGTTTGTCAAAGGGTCAAAGGTTGTAAATTACCGATTGTGTATCAGTTTATTAAGTGCAATGTATATCCTAGTCCTAGTGCATCAGTTAGCAATTTTATGAATACAACATAAAATTAATTTGGATAACGGAACAAACTCATTTATAGTAAGATAAACGATTAACAAATTATGTCAAAAAAAGAACAGAAAACCACAAATTGTTTTAAAATAAAGATGGACATGCTCCTCCATTAATAATAATACACGTCTTTAAAATATGGATCATTGTGTGTATCTTTATTATTTTGTTCACGAAAACAATCTAACTTAATAAACATGATATTTAGTATTTATTTTTAAATATGTCTTCGTAAATATACTGTCCAGTTTTAAATCGAACCATGAAAAAGCAAATCAACTCGATCGATATTCAATTTGCAAAATTCCGATGGCAAAAATGGAAGTTACTACATTCGGATGCATCATGTGTTAAAAGTTAAAATAACACATGCAAAACTTGTAATTAGAATGCAATATGTTTACAATAACTTTGTATTTTCTGGTCGGGTATTCGGCAGAATAAAATTGTTCTAATAAATTTCTTACAACGTCTTAGTGGGTGCTTGCATTGTTAATGAAATTCAATTAAAAAAATATCATTTCTCCAAAATGTGTTTCACACTTATAAAAGTATGTTTTTAGTTTTGGAAAAATATTTCATATACATTCCGAATTCGCTTAAACAGTTCTACAGTCTTGATTTTTAACAAACTTTGTATCAATAGAGCAGAGAGTAATCGTAAAAGTATTTCCGAGACAGACTGGTGGTTGTAAAAACTTAAATGCTATTAAAAAACACAACAGAATGTACCATGCACATAGGTCTGAAAATGAACTTTGTCTGATGAGAATGGGTGAGGATATCGATGGCATTTTATCTTGACAATTTTGCACATAAGCGTAAATTTTGTTTCACTTTTATATTTGTATATTGTTTACAAACCTGTATAGGTCTGGCTTTTGCCATGTAAACAGAGTCATCACAACAGTTGGTTTAGCAACTGATAAATTTCCTAGGTAATATAGCAGATTATGATTGCATCATTAATAAGTACAAATACTGCAAGCAACTGACCTGGTCATATAGCAAACTACATCAGAGCGTCTAATGGCTGGAATCCACGAGCCCGAGAAACCTAACTTTAGGTTAGAACTTAAATCACAGACAATGTTCCTCTTAATTTTTAAACGCCCGTTTAAAAAAAACGGGACGTATTATAGTTTCACTTTGGCGGCGGGCGGGCGGGCGGCGTCCACAGCAGTTTCCGCTCTCTAATTCAAATAGTTTTCATCACCAAACTTGGTCAGAAGTTTTATCTAGACAATATCTAGGTCGAGTTCGAATATGGGTTATGCCGGGTCAAAAACTAGGTAACAGGGTCACTTAGTGCATTTCAAGCATTTAGCATGGTGTCCGCTCTCTAATTGAAGTAGTTTTTATCCGATCTTCACCAAACTTGGTCAGAAGTTGTATCTGGACTATATCTAGGTCAAGTTCGAATATGGGTCATGCCGTGTCAAAAACTAGGTCACGAGGTCACTTAGTGCATTTCAAGCATTTAGCATGGTGTCCGCTCTCTAATTGAAGAAGTTTTCATCTGATCTTCACCAAATTTGGTCAGAAGTTGTGTCTAGATGATATGTAGGTCAAGTTCAAATATGGGTCATGGTAAAGTTATCAAGTTGTCCGAAACCTTCAAACGGGCGTATCTTGTGACAGTTTGGCACTCTTGTTAAGAATAAATCCTTTAAAACGTCTAAACTCGGTGCACAAATTTCACGTTGTGTGCTGTATAACCGTGTTGATGAATTCTATACACATAGACATTTTGGCCAAGAACACAGGCTTATTACATTAGGTAATTCTAATATATTTCACAACGCCATAAGCGGCATGAAAACGGTCTTTTATGAGCTAATTCATAAGAAAAGTTATTGGAAAAAAAGCTACGGTGTGTTTACATCCATGAAAGTTCAATTGTGAATTCCACATAGCCACGTGATCATGGACTCTGTTGTGGTACTCATTCACAAATAAACCTAGATGATATGACGTTCGGAACTCTTGGTTAAGCGCAGTTAACCCGTTGGATAGTTCTTAACCTTGTATATGTTCATCGGTCAGAAATATTAGATCTTTAATAGACAAATAATTAAGAGATACATAATTTAGTAAGAATAATTAAGAAATATAATGAAATATATATGTTTGTCTAGATGTAAATATATGTTCATGTAGATGTTGCTAAAGACCTATTAATTTAATTACTCAAACATAATGTAAGACATTAACTTGAAACGTAGTACACCGATTGGGCTATATGTTGCCATTTGTATTTCTGTTAATATCTGCCTATATTATTGTCCGCCTGTCTTTCTCTAAAAACTATGTGAAAAACTTATAAGTAGTAAATGTGCTAACGAAACAAATATAGATGGCTTAAATACATATTATAAGCAATAAATAATAAACATCCATAAACTTTGCTCTAAAAAACTTCTAGTGTTTCCCATTATCGGCCTTGACAATTTGAAAAATACAGTTTTTAAACGAGATTTTCGGAGGAAGGGTAAACAATTTTAACTATCACTCACACGGTGGTGTTTTGTTCATGTATCACGACTTTGCATTTTACTTTTGTACACGGCGACTTTATCAAATGAGAGTTAGTTGCTGCTTGTGTGAGAGAAGAAACACGCCCAAGAAGAACATGTGTTCCATTTAATATTATTAATTTAAATCATTTAACGAGTCCAATAATGCGTTTTTACATATATTTTACATATATTTTACGCATTGCACAATCCACTTGTGAATTTGTTTATGAACAAATAATGTAGCATGTAATCAGCAGTTCTATTGTTTAATTTTGTATTCATCCAATATAGAATTAACTGTTCAGAGAGAGTCCACAAGTATATTTGTTTATAAAGCAAAGTTTAGTTTATAGACTGAAATTTGATAAATAGTAGTGTATGATTTAGTCACAGCGTATTGTCATAAATTACTAACCACTACGAGACAATGCTACGTGACCAGTAACTAAATAAGAACAGAACAGAAAAGAGCAGACTAGTTTATTTCGATTGAAGTATATATACAGATCATCGTCATAAACATACATGTGCAATAATAGCTTTTCAGCAAAATCCAAAACATACATCGTTACGAAAGATCAATTTAGAACTTACCGGTTCAATACAATATTTTTAAACAAAGTGTTGATCAATTCTTCTAACTCTACAATTAACTTACCGGTGTATTCATCTTACATATGTCATCTCATTTCATATATAATATTACTAACCCAAATCAAAGCATTTGAATGTATTGCTTTAAAGCGACATTTTTAAGCTTAGTTATATTTGTTCTAAAATATAGTATGTTGATGAGCAGAATCTAGAACAAATTGTTCCAGAGAATAAAAAATATATATCATTATATGCAAGCAGCTTTTTTTCTGTTGTAAAGTCGAAAACTCATTCACGTACAAAAAAATGACAGGTACACAATTGAATTAACCTTACGTTACACGTCATTTTATTTTTATTCATTGGTTTAAGATAAATCAAATGTAACCTTGACCTCAACATGTTATAATCGTTTTAATGTTTTAATGAATTACTTCGCAAAAAAATTAAGAAAAACACACATTCGCATAGTTTAAAAACTTATTTCCAAGATTCGGTGTCATGCTAAAGCTTCTGTGTCGAGAAAAAAAGTATGTTCGAGTCTTAGACTTGACATTTATGTACACTAATTACTTATGCGATACTAGTTTTTGTTTGCATGTGTGTACAAGGTTAGTGTACAATTGTATGTAATATTTTTGTCAGCAGATTAAGTGTTTACAAATATCAAGTATCTGTTATTTATTCATATTTCATTTCATTTCTTTTTATGCATTTTATAGATGTGAAATGTTGATGTGATGAAGTAGCAAGGTTGTTAAAACCATTGTTGGGTGTGCTTTGTTGTACGTGATATAAATTAATATGCATCTTATGGTTTTACTGTTTGACATGTATGCAGTAATGTCTCTTTGACACGGTGTATTATATTTATGCCCCCCTTCGAAGAAGAGGGGGTATATTGTTTTGCACATGTCGGTCCGTCGGTCCGTCGACCGAATGGTTTCCGGATGATAACTCAAGAACGCTTACGCCTAGGATCATGAAACTTCACAGGAACATTGATCATGACTGGCAGATGACCCCTATTGATTTTCAGGTCACTAGGTCAAAGGTCAAGGTCACGGTGACTCATACCAGTAAAATGGTTTCCGGATGATAACTCAATAACGCTTACGTCTAGGATCATGAAACTTTATAGGTACATTGATCATGACTCGCAGATGACCCCTATTGATATTCAGGTCACTAGGTCAAAGGTCAAGGTCACGGTGACTCGACACAGAAAAATGGTTTCCGGATGAAAACTCAAGAACGCTTACGCCTAGAATCATGAAACTTCATAGGTACATTGATCATGAATCGCAGATGACCCCTTTTGATTTTCAGGTCACTAGGTCAAAGGTCAAGGTCACAGTGACTCGAAACAGGAAAATGGTTTCCGGATGATAACTCAAGAATGCTTACGCCTTGGATCATGAAACTTCATAGGAACATTGATCATGACTGGCAGATGACCCCTATTGATTGGCAGGTCACTAGGTCAAAGGTCAAGGTCACAGTGACTCGAAACAGTAAAATGGTTTCCGGATGATAACTCAAGAATGCTTACACCTAGGATCATGAAACTTAATAGGTACATTGATGATGACTGGCAGATGACCCTTAATGATTTTCAGGTTTCTAGGTCAAAGTTCAAAGTCACAGTGACTCGAAATAGTAAAATGGTTTCCGGATGAAAACTCAAGAATGCTTACGGCTAGGATCATGCAACTTAATAGGTACATTGATAATGACTGGCAGATTACCCCTATTAATTTTCAGGTCACTAGGTCAAATGTCAAGGTCACAGTGACTCGAAACAGTTAAATGGTTCTCGGATGATAACTCAAGAATAATTAGGCCTAGGATCATGAAACTTCATAGGTACCTTGATCATGACTGGCAGATGACCCCTATTGATTTTCAGGTCACTAGGTCCAAGGTCAAGTCACAGTGACACAAAACTACAACTGACAGCCCATATGGGGGCATGCATGTTTTACAAACAGCCCTTGTTATTGCCAATTTTTAATTTTGGAGTATGCTACCTAAGGGTAACGTTGGTCATATTAATACATTTAAAAAAAAAAGGTTGTATGATTGTTATGCTTCCACGTTAAAGGGAGATGGCTATTGAAATTCTATTGCCCATCTGTCCGTCCACCCTGCCTTATTTCTGCTCTTTTGCCCCCATCGATTTCAGTGTTCGTACTGAAAACTTTTCAAAACAAGCGTTTGAACTTTCGCACCTAGAAATTTTGGTTCGGAAATTTCGACAATAGCGGAGTAATGGGTCTTTTTTAAAGGGCATTTTTACGCGTCTGTCGCGTAACTAAAATCAAAGTACTGACAGTACTGGTGTGACGATGCTTTTGAAGAGGATGGATATAAAAGCATCAATTTAAGTAGATCTACATCATCACAATTGTGTATGTGGGTACGAAAAAAAAATTGGTACGAACATTTTGGGTACGAAAAAATTATGCCAATAAAAAAATTTGGTTACGAAAAAAAATTAAAGTACGAAAAAAAATTGGGTTAACAAAAAATTGGGTATGAAAAAAAATGTGGTACGAAAAAAATTTGGGAACGAAACAAAAATTGGGTACAAAAATAATTGGGTACGAAAAAAATTTGCTACAGAAAAAAATGGGGGTACGGGGACGTAGTACCCCTGGGGAACTTGACCCACAATCGCATTCTTGGCCCTTTCCGTCAAACATCGGATAAGTAACTTGGAGGCAATAGTATGAATACACATTTATGGCGTACCATTTGGGTCGTAAGTCAACAAGACCTAGTAGGTTAAAAGAGAAATGTACTTTTACGTACAATATGTACGTCGAAGTACATTTTTTGTATTTCGACGTACAAAATTGTAATTCGACGTTCGGTCTTTACTGACCCTTGAGTGTAAGCCAATCAGAAGACGCCTTACATCTGTTGTTTTTAGAGATATTTGACAATGAACATTATTATTATTATTATGCCCCCGTCGAAGAAGAGGGGGTATATTGTTTTGCACATGTCGGTCGGTCCGTCGGTCGGTCGGTCAGTCCACCAGATGGTTTTCGGTGATAACTCAAGAACGCTTACTCCTAGGATCATGAAACTTCATAGGTACATTGATAATCACTTGTAGATGGCCCCTATTGATTTTCAGGTCACTAGGTCAAAGGTCAAGGTCACAGTGACTCGAAATAGTAAAATGGTTTCCTAATGATAACTCAAGAATGCTTAGGCCTAGGATAATGAGACTTCACAGGTACATTAATCGTGACTGGCAGATGACCTCTATTGATTTTGAGGTCACTAGGTCAAAGGTCAAGGTCACAGTGACTTGAAACAGTAAAATGGTTTCCTGATGATAACTCAGGAATTCTTACGCCTAGGATCATAAAACTTCATAGGTATATTGATCATGACTGGCAGATGACCCCTATTGATTTTAAGGTCACTAGGTCAAAGGTCATGGTGACTTGATATAGTAAAGTGGTTTCCAGATGATAACTTAAGAATGATTACGCCTAGGATCATGAAACTTCATAGGTACATTGATCATGACTGGCAGATGACCCCTATTGATTCTCAGGTCACAAGGTCAAAGTCAAGGTCACATTAACAAAAAACGTATTCACATAATTGCTGCCACTACAACTGACAGCCCATATGGGGGGGCATGCGTGTTTTACAAACAGCCCTTGTTATTTATACCAAATTATGCGACTATCGACCGCTAACTCATAGATAGTGTGCGTATTTATTGACCTGGCATGGCGGAATTAACCTCAGACTTATGCAAATAATGGTTAACACAAAATACAGCCAAACCAGGGAGGTTATTATACATTTTTTAATCCCGTAATCGTTTGGTTACCATTGGGAATTTCCTACAAAGTAATGCGCTGGACCTTGATATTCCGCCCCGCATGGTCAATAAATACTAACAATATGCTTGATAATTTTAATTTAAAAAAAGGCAACCTTCAATCTTCTTCAAATGGGTATTTAATCTATGTCTATGCATTAAATACTCAAAACTTCTTTGTAAAATGTTTTTTTCAATTTCGATCTTTTTATTGATTTTGTCCTAAATTAAAAAAGAGATTTTAAACATTTATTATGAATAAATCTGAAGGTAAAGCGGCTCATGAGAAAAGTGTTTTGATCAGCTGTTAAGAAAATGTGTACGTCGAAGTACAAATTGTACTTCGACGTACAAATATATACTTCGAAGTGCATTTCATTTTGTACGTGAAATACATAGTGTATGTCAAAGTGCATTTCTCTTGTCACCAAGTAGGTCTTGTTGACTTTCGACCCAAATGGTACGCCATACACATTTCGTAAGCTGTAATGCGGTCCTACCTATGCAAGTCAAAATGTAAGCGAAATATGTAAACAAAGTGGAAGCTTGTCAGGAATGTTTGAATTAATGAAGAAAATCATGTATTAATGTAAGTTTACTGAAGAAATGTACAGAAAATATGTTAAATACCGGTAAGCAATGGCGATATTTTTCTCAGCCACATAATTGTTGATAGTTTTATATCACAAAATGAAAGTTAAAGTAGAACTGTCAAAAATGACAACCTGTCAATGTGTTGTTTTTGCTGGCACGAGAGGGCGCTTACACTCAATGTGTTCACATTTTTTACCATAGGCTTTGCCAATGACCTCTATAGTATGGGTGGCTTTGTTATAATTTATTGCTATCATGTAACTGCATGATTGTGTATATGTTTATAATACACAATAATGATATAAATATACTGGATGCCATTGAGCTTATAATAATCTGATAACTATAGCCAGGTCAATTAAGTACATAAAATACAATTTTGTGTCCTGATTTAATGAAGACTTGAGGTATTTATGCACATAGAGTATCAAGATATGGGTTAATCCACAAATGAAAATTATTTTTGATCTGTGTTTGGTGCAGGCCCTTTTTCCATGTCTGTGAAAGTTAAATTTTCACATGTGAAAAGGGTGTCAATTGTTTTCTGAAGTATTTCATTCAACCATTAAATAAAATGTACTGTTCTGCATATAATTTTCCATTTTGAAAGGTGTTTGTTAGGTGATCAACAAGAGATAACCAGGGTGCCAGAGAAAAGGGTGCCATTCAGAGCTTCATATAAAAGTGGTTAAGTGGTATACATTTTATATCTGGCCAGTGCTCATGAGAAAATGTGTACATTTCAGAAACTGTTACCATTTAAAAATGGTTAAATACCACTTGACTAAGGCTCTTTATTCATCTAGCATGAACACTTATACTATATCTTTTTAACACTAAAAAATAATATTTAATGTACAAATTTAATCTTCCAATGTGTACAGATACTACTTAACATTTATTTGACTGTATTGAATATAGGAACTAGCTTAAATATCCATTAGAAAAAATATCGGGGGTGAAATATTCATTGCCTGAAACTCTGATGCTGGAGCTATGTTTATAAATCTTTAAATACACTGATTAAAAAAGTAAAACAATACAATGATACAACAGAGGGAAAATCATCCCCTTTAAGCAAACATGATAAATAATTATGTATGATATTTTTGGATCTGGATCTGGATTGGTACACAGCAGGACCTTTAGGTATGCGCGCTGCGGGAGAGAGATGGGAGTGACTTACATTTTAATTTAATCACTGAAATTCATCACTGAAGTAACAGTATGATCTCATTTGATATAGATGTACATGATTGTATCAAGCAACATAATTAAAAAATTATCAGTATAAAGTACTGTCAGGATTTCAGTATCATTGAAATGATTTCAGTCAAGTTTATCATTCATACACATTAATTTTGTAAATATTATCAATATAAGTATACTAGATGCAAACATATTTGAAATAATACAATTTGATATACTGTATATAATCATTTTTATAATGTAACTACACATCCAAGCAGTCCATCAAACCATTGCAACAGAGCCACTTGGTGTGCCAATGCACCAGCAGACAAGTCAAATGCCTTCTGACTAAGTGCATTTTACGATTAATAACATCTACATTAGTTACAGATACATGTTTACATTTGTATGTGTTTGAAAAAATGTATAATCTTTAATGACATCATCTGACCATGCATGTCCTAGATTTCAAAATAAAGGCCCTGGTCTGACACATTGGTAACATTAACGTTAAACTGTTACCAGTCTTCTGAAGTTAATTGTTATTGAACTATGTAATGAAATCTAAATCGGGCACTGATTTATCTTGTTTTAAAACAGTCATAGATCAGTTGTGGCCTCTCGGTAATGACCCATTTTTGCTTACTTGTCACAACCTTAAAACTTTCCACACTTCTATAATAGCAAATCTGGATTTAGGTGATCTTAAAATGTACATTTACACTTTAGCTCTGTCACAAGAGTGCTGGTAAAGTCAAGTCACATATTTCAATCTAGGCAATGTCAAACTCAAAGTGTCCAAGACAAATGAAAGATGCGTTCATTAATTATTGTCCCATTGATTACTACTGCTGTGAGTTTTTATATCATATAACTGATGACCATCATATCAATGTGAGAGAAAATTCACATTATCTTAGAATATCAGGTTTAGCAGCCTTTTAGATAACAAGTTGACTAGTTTTCAATGTCGCTTCTATCAAACCTGCTGCACAACCTTCTGCAATCAAAGACGACACACTAGGCTTTTAGGAAGATACTGATTTTTTTTATCTCTCGTCAGAGCAACCAAACCAAAAATTTAATCAATTATTGCCGACTCGGTATTCTTGAGTCAGTTCATGAGAGATAATGGCAGATGCAACATCTCTCACGCCCCGAGCAACGCCTTAAGCAGTATTCAGTTCTCAACACGAAAGTGCTGGACTCATTGATCCCGAGGGACCAGAAAAAAGCACTTGATTAATGTTCGAAATAAAATCATTTGATTAATGACAATACTATTATTTGAGCCAGGTCACAGGGAAAGGACAGTCTAATCAGTATCAATTAAACTATTCGTTATTGTCATAAAACCGCTTTTAAGCAAACAGCTTTTAAGCGACTGCAGGCTGATCTAGATCCAAACTGGCTGCAATCGCCTTTATGTCTCTTTTACTGTGACACAGTTCATTTAATTTTAATATGATATAAAGTACTAAAATAGAAAGAAGAAATAATACAAACCAGTAATTTGAGTGAAGACTTTGTAATCAATTTTTTCAGGACAGCTTGGTGATCTGCAAATCCCATGTGATATGTTGATATAGGGTATCATAGTCATTTAATAAGTCGCAAAATGCTCGAATACAATTTCCAAAGCAAAATGTGACTTAAATTGATAACTAAAAATACCAGTCAAGCTGTCAAGTCTTAAGATCCAGAAAGTCCTGCATTCACATCGAATATATCCTTCGAATTCAATCCATTGTTGACATAAGCGGAGATTTAGTTAATAAATAACTCATATATCCTAAATGACAGTTTCTAAATAGCCAAACAAGCCGATGTATGCTGTAAGAAAGTTTTGACACGAAATTGAACGCGGCCATTGTTGTATATTTATACACGAACGACAACTCTGCTGGAGAATGTGGGTCGCACTTAAACGCGGACCAATCTGCGGACGATATAGATTATACATTATAATCTATATCGTCCGCAGACTGGTCCGCGTTTTAGTATCTGCCGGAGAATGTTATCAATGCTAATGAGCGAGGTATGCCGATTAGAAAAACTGCGCTATCTCAATCGGACTGGCTCGGTCTTTTACATAGGTCGCCATTGTGAAGAATTTTTGGATGGTATGGTAACTTAGACGATGCTGAATCAGCATCGTCAAAAACATTGTTTCTATATAGCTGAAACGTAACGAACATATTAACCGTTTTGTGGACATGCGCAACCCCATATGTTGCGCTCTTTTTTCTAACATACGCAGATAATCGGAATATGGGGTAATCCGTGTTCTTAGGACTCATATCTAGTTTTACCATTCAATAGTTGTTAGTAGTCCTCTACAACATTTCACGAGACTGTTTTCATCGGAGGGGATCATATTTTTACATTCCGTCCGTGAAATATGTTTGACCATGACAGGTTAAGAAATACCCTTTTTCAAAAGAGGTAAAATGTCAGGTCGCTTTTACTAAACATAAACCAAAATTGAGAAAAAAATCAAAAAGTACATAGATGTTATCAGCCATGTAAAGGCTATCCATATCCTTGTCTGTCAATCCGTTCTGTCTTAATCTGTCCGTATTTCTGTCGATCAAACAAAAACAGAAATAACTACAACAGTACATATAATAAAACTGCTATGCGATTTCTCATAAAGCGCTAAAGATTTTATAATAGAGCCTTATAGAGAGCTATGAAGGGATTATGCAATGCCCTTCAGTTTCACCGAAAGGGAAAACTTAAGTCGGGCCAATATTACTTAAATCGAATATTTGTTTTAGATTTATGTACACTACATATATAAGGGTTAAGAAACTTCGTATCCACATTTGGCTATTTGTTTGCCTTTTATCTATTTTTTATCATTCAAATTCGTTCGTCCGTCTACCTATCCAGAAAGAAATAACTCGAAAATTATTTACATTATACAATTTTTTATTACATATTAAGTGTGGAGAGTATTATGATCATTGATTGCTGCAGATATAAAATGTTCGGTTACTGTTACTAATACAAAAAATAATTACACTAAATAATGCAATTTCTCTAAAGTTCATACGGTATAATCATGGACGTTTTTATACACCTGCACAGCAAGGTGCGAGTAATATGCACAAATATTTTGAAAAGACGTAAGTATGCTGATGAATGTTAAAATATACAATCTAAATAAACCTTTCAATTTTGATATTATATTTTATCATGAAACTGTCAAAGAGTACATATAAGATGAGGCGTGTGGACATAAATTGCAACTGTATTTTATATGAGTTTAATTTTGTTTATCGCCTAGCTACCTTTCAATGTAATGTACTAATAGAAAGTTGAAAACAGCATTTATAAATCGTGTAGGTGTTATTCAAACTATTTATATTTGGAACCACAAACCGGCATACAGGCTTAAACTTTGAGTAGTAAAAAAATATATATAAAAGATATTGGGCAAATAGCCACTGTCACAATTGAGTCCATAGAAAGGTGTGATTTTAATTGTGCTTGCATATATATATATACTTTTAAACTTATACCAAAACACAACATTTAAATTGTAGTTTAAAGATTATATGCATCATGCGATCAGCCACAGGTTAGTATTAGGTCTTTTCGTAATTAAGAAGTTGTCTCCCATTCGGGAAGGTATCACGAGTATCCCGTGTAAAACGCGGTCCGTCTAACATGCGAATATGACTCATATCCGCGGATTGACCGAAAGTGCGGATATGGACGAATACAGGCAATATCGACACTTTGTCTGCAACGTGTAATAAAAAAAACACAATATGGGTTAAATATGTTAGTATTGTCTCAAAATATAACAATTTAAAAGACATTATCATTTTTCTTACTCTTAATTCATATCCGCGAACATGACGAAGGGCCAGAAGATTGTTTTAGGGCTACACACCATATACAATATACCCATGCCGACACCACATATGTTTTGTTGAATAAGTTTACATAATGTTTATATAATATACTGAATGTATCATTATTCTTGATGTCGTCTCAAAACTTTAGTATTTAGATAAACGATATGCTTTAGAAAATATTACAATATTTTTGGGCCGATTATCGCCAGACCACAAGTAATTAATGATGTTACTTTTCCCTGGTTATATTTATATTTGATATAAAAATGTTTATATACTGAATGGTATGAATGCAGTAAATATTGTCTGAAATGTCACTGTTTCAAGTGGCATTTTTCATTTGAAAATAAATGATGATTTTAAATGCGCGAATATGATAAAATCGACGAATGTGGTTTATCTAATAAAGGATCTATATTTGAAGTGCTATAATAACTTTATGTAAGGTAAAAATATCTTATATTCGATTGTTACTATTTATTTTATGCTTTTCGGTGGTTTATTGAGAAATATAAGTGAATGGAAACTGATAATTTCAATGTTTCAAACAGTGAAAATTAACAGTGAAAAATATCGATAATTTTCACTTTTTACTGTGAAATGACGACATTTTTTTGACGAAATGACGTCATTATCCCACCGAAAATCTTTAGTTAAACTCTTAAACAATATGTCCCGATTATCGTAATTCCGTCTTGACAGAGTTGTCGTTCGTGCGGGTAGGTATAACTACTTCCGGTGTTAAGGAAAACAATGGGGAAATACTACTGGTCAATCGTCAAATGCCTTATTTGTAGCGGTATAATAGGTACATTTTCAACAAAAGTAACATTACATAAATTGCCTAAATACGCATTACAAGAAAAGCTTGGATGACAGCAATTAGCCGGAAAAACTTGGTTTCCAACGGCGTATACTCAAGTCTGTTCCGACCACTTTCGAGACGGAATCGGTCCAAACTCTGTTGACCGAAACAAAATTCCTACTGAAAATTTTCATCAGCGCAAAGTAGTAACAAAACATGAAAGAAAGCAGTGTATATTAAGGCAGCAACTTCCGGAAAATATCTCTGTCACCTCTGCCCTACATTTCCATTCGTAAGTACCAGACAGGTAACATGTTTTGTAGTCATAATCCAAATTGTCCACATCATGTTCATAAAACCATTATAGTTGCACTGTTATTGAAAAGCAATGCATGTCCCGCTAAAATATTATATTTATCGTTAATATTATGTTTTATAAGTGAATGTAACAGCTGTAATATTAATCTTAAACATATAGGCTTCGTATTTTAACATTTCGGGATATTGGATATGAACTGTTGAAATATTAACGAAAAATCTAAAAAATTTGCGGGACATGCATTGCTTTTCAATAACAGCGCTAATATAATGGTTATACTCATTCTTGAAACATTTAAATGTAGCACTACGATATTCTTTGTTTATTTGAATAAATACAATAACGTGCAATTTTTTACGTACCAGTAAACTATAATGTATAGTAACAAACAAATATAAGATATTTCACCTTGCATATTTTATACATATTGTGTATTATTCATTGAACATTGAAATGAACATTGCAGAAAAAGTGTCGATATTGCTTATATTCGTCCATATCCGCACTTTTCGGTCATATCCGCGGATATGAGTCATATACGCATTTAAGACGGACCGCTTTTTACTCGGGATACTCGTGATACCTTCCCGAATGGGAGACAACTTCTTAATTACGAAAATCCCGAATTATCAAACCGATAACAATTTAAACTTTTCTCGTATGATTGACGGCTAGGTGATGTGTAACCTTCAAGAAATCAAAACATTTTTAATTTGACTACAAAAACCGCCGATCTTGTTCGTATGAACTACTTCGAGAATGGACACGAAGTCCTATGACCCTAGTACATACATTTATTGGGCAAAAATAAATTTATTATAAATAATCCAGTGTAATAGCATTTCACGACAATAATTTAGCTCGAAAACATGTACCTTTGTTAAACAATTTACCGACAGATACTCAGATATTAAGTGAAAACGATCCGCTGTGGCATTATTTATGATACCTAACAATTTTTTAAGAGATCTCGATGAAGTTTTAGTTATCATTTTCTTTATTTTCGGGGTACGTTCTGTATAAAAGGAGCATTTTGGAGGTCTTTAACCCCGGAAAAGGGATTGTTTGCGTTGCAATCAAAACACTTAATGTAATGCCGAAATTTCATTATTCGATCATATTTATCAATCTTTGGGAACACCTGAACCTGTCTGTGAGGGCGGTTAATTCTTTCTCGGCAAGAGCCCAGAAATACATACCGTAGCTCCTGTAATGGCGATTAGGCAAGTCGGATCCCTGACGTCAAATCAACAAGCTTACATGGTCGAGAATTTAATCAAATATGGTTAAGAATCCCAAGTATGGTATAACTTTGCATTGTTTTACATATATCAACCAGAAGTATGCCAGGTTGAAAACGAAGTCATTTTATCGAAGAATACATGTATGTAACAAAATAAGTAACCTTAAAAAGGCATCGATCGTTTGGGAAATTATGTCAGTATTAGGGTCTGGTCCAAAGGCAGTCATGTACAGTGGTTTTGATGCCTTGTCAGGTAATCAGTACTACTATGGTCATACTTACCGTTATTCTAATTGCAGCACAGCATGTTGTAAATACTTACTTATCCACATTCTTTTACAGGACTAATCCTACAGATAGCGCAGGTACAATGGTGCATGCCTTCTTTGTTCTATGTAAAGTTTGATTAAGCTCCATGTACAGTATGACCAGGCTCATTTCTAATATATTAGCATACATGTTATTTAAAAACAAATACGATAACCTTTTGAAAAAAAAACGTTCTGTGTGATGTAACTTAAAAGGATAACCGTCGAAATTACCCATCGGCGTTCAGTAAAATGGTGTCGAACATTTTAGCATTGAAACCAACCTTCAAGATATGAGGCGAGAAAGCATTGTAAAAATACAGAGGGTTGTTTTGATGTCTTAGTGCCTACATTTATACGGTCAAAAATAAAAAAAACATATAATTTAATCCTTAGTTTAATTATAATTTACATCATTCACTCAACAATGGGTGCATACTTTAAACTGACATACGGTTCGTCCGTTATGGTAACCATGACGGACGACACAAATACATAATATAATGCACATTATTTAATTGACCTGAATTTCGAAGCCTTATTAACATTTAATTACGCAAAAGGACTTTGCAATCCGTTTCGAATTTGTGTATGACTGAAAATAAAACCATTACTACAGACTCGTTAACAAAATATGAAGTTATGATTCAAATACGTCATTTTTAATGTAGGATAATGTAGTTTTTGCGTAGCTGTTTAAACTAGCTTTTCACCTTAGCTGGCCATTGTAAGCGTTCAATAAAATGTTAATAAAATGTCCCATCATGAGGACCGAAGGAATCCATGGAATTTTCGTTTTTATTAAAATACCATAATTGTTCGAACTTGAAAACGTGCAATCTACAAATAGCTTTTCCATTTTCATAAACAGGTTATTCAAATCCACTTTTTATTTTGTAAAGTTTAGTGTTAACACAGTTTTAATTCTTTTTGAACTTTCTATGAAAAGGGACACAACAGCTTGTTTTGGAACGATATTAGATGAGCGTTCAGCGTGATACAATTCCATCTCTTATAACAATTGCTTTAGGGATACCACAGTGTCTCACTCAACTCTCGACATCGATACACGTTGCGTGTGCCCCTTTATATTAAGCAGAGTGTTAGCGCAAGAGCATTTGTACTTAAAGGCTATGTTATCATGTTATCATATTTAGTAATAACTACCTTATTCATACTGTGCACTATTATATTGTATATCATATAAGTGAGCATGTTACCTATCATTATATTAGTTTTGGTCAAACAACTTTAAATTGTTTCAAAGTTGACCTTTAAACATGGAAAAGTAGTAATTTTTAAACAAGCCGTCGTTCCAGAAATGGCATTGTTACCTCACGGTAAATGTATTGCATTCCATCCCGCGAGGAATCAAGGTCAGTGTGTGGGCAGTAAAAGACTTGCAATATAACACGATCGCATTAATTAGGTGAACTGGATATTTATTTTGACCAAAATATTTTTAAAAGATATTCGACATTCCATTATAAATACTATGTTTGCTGAAGTTACTAAGGGTATTTCCACTATATTGAACAATTCATTTCATTATCGCAATAATTCCCGATACTATTAATAATCGAATCAAATAATAATGTCCGGCAACCACTAACACAGGAGATATTGATTAAATAATTATGATCACGGAATTGAGTTTGCCAATGCTCCCAAGGTACATAAATATTTACCCGTCATTGAAAACGTATCTCCTGGGCAAGACTATGAAGAAAGCATGCGGAAACACAGTCACAACAACCAAGCGCTACAAGCATGTACTTTCGTACCAGACCATGCTCCCCAAGCTAGCCTTTTACACGAAATCATGAAATAAACAAACGCATCAGGATAGCAATATTCAAATGTGAAACGGCAAGAGCCCTACGAGTATTTATTCACTCCGCATTTCTGTTTGCATCCCACCGTCTTATTGCTGTCAAAACCTCACATGAATGATTCCCTTCTCGATTAGCGATATAAAGCAAATATTTTGTTTTTACATTTACCAATACGTTTGTTATTTTTGAAACAGTTCATTTAGCTATGAACTTGACAAAGGCTTAACCATGTTTTCTAATTCAAGTTCATTTGTTGTTCCCTTCAATCTGTTAAACGTGCACATGTGTAGATTAATCAGCGCACCAAACAAGTTTAAGTAAACCTGGATCATGACTGACATAGCTGTTCATTTTTAAAGGCATATGCTTCATAAAGCTCGACCCGACATCGCACCGATATACTTTTACACATCAGCCATATCGGACATGCAATTCGGCGTGTTGAGAAATGAATCCACTATAAACATACGCACCGCTTTACACAAGAAGGATGTTCAAAAATGACAGGGTCACAATAATTCAATCTGGAACAAAACAGAATATCGATGTCGCATCTTGACTTGAAAATATGTTAGGAAATACCGATTACAGCATAAGCACATAGCCTACACAGATCTGACCAGAAATGTGTCGGTCTGGTGTCTTAAATATTATCCTGGTAAAAACAATAAATAAGCAACATTCATAATGCACATTAATGAACTCATGGGCAATGTGTTGAGTGTGTTTTTTTACTCCGGATTTATGATTCACGGCGTTATTTGAATTTTCTGTCATTATGAGAAGACAGCCTCCTAGTACGACGATCTCGTTTCCGAAGCGCCTTACATCAATAGCGTCGCATCATTATGCTGCGTCTTGGCCAAAACCCTTGTTCGCAAACACTCTAAAACGCTTTTTAAAAATGTGAATTGTAAGTAAGGATTAAACCACCTCACACGATTGAAATCTGGCCATGATAAGCGACACCATAATTAGATCAACAAGTTGAGCAGCAGTTATCAGTTACATTCAATAGGTGTGCAGTTTATGGTTGGAAGTATCTCCCTGGCAAAACTATGAGGATCAACATGCACAAACACCTCCAGTCACAACAATCAAGCACAACGAGGCTGTACATGTGTACCGGACCATGATCCACAATCTATCCTTATGAACGAAACCATGAAATAAACAAACGCATCATGATAGCCTTATGAAACGAACACATCTTTCGTATCGCGTCTGTGAGAGCCCTACGAGTATTTGTTCACTCCGCATTTAAGTTCGCACCAAATCGTTATAGTTTTTGAAACAGTTCATTAACGTATGCACTTGACAATATTAACCCATTTATGCCTAGCGTCTAGAAAAAGGCCTTGGCAAACAGCGTAGACCCAGATGAGACGCCGCATGATGCGGCGTCTCATAAGGATCTGCACTGTTTGTTTAAAGGAATTTCTGTAAGAAATATTCTAAATATAGAAATAAATATACAAGACATCCCTACTTTTGGAAATAAATTGATCCAATTTAGAAGGATGGGAAAGTACACTTGGCATAAATGGGTTAATAAGGGGGAGTAATTCATATTCGGCACAATTTATTTCCTTTATGTCACCTTCCAAATCGTTACAAAATGGGTATAATTTCGTAAACAAGAATCTAAACAAAAACGTTACATTGTCTCTCAACAGTTCTGAATACGGCTTGATATATTCAACAATGTGACAATAAAAAGCAATGTGCGTTGTTGTGGTGAACTTCTGTTCGTACTATGAAACATAAGCCTTGCAACTTTGACTGTGATGTAAACAAATAAACGCTCACATTACATATACCCGTAAACCAAATATCTTAAGTAACCAAATATCTCAGGTAAAATACAGAAACTAGGTTAGTGGTTAATTTAGAGAAGTAATTCATTTTTATATATTATATATCACTTTAATATATAAAAGAAGCATTTGTAATTCTCACTTACACATCTGTATTGAAAGTTAACTTTATGCATACATTTCATGTGAAATGAACTAACATGTATTGGATACGTGACACACTGACTTCTTTATTGCACGTATTAAGACGTTGTGCTTATGTATAAATCTAAATAAAAATTGTGTGCTGTTCTCTGTTGACGAGCGCCACGATCCAGTCTGGCAAGCACGATTTTCGATCTTAGAGCGTAAGGCTCGATTTTACCACAATACTTGTTTATATTAGCATTAATGCTCGTTTATTTAGCATATGTGCAATCAATACAATCATGATACTTATTACTTGAAACGTAATCTTTGTTCAGGTATTTAATTCCCTAATCGTACTCCATACTGGTGCACATGTAAATAACACGTAATCCTTGCAAGCGACTGATGTTTTTCACAGTGTGCAAATATTTGTGAAGGTTTATAGGCAGGAATAGTAATAAAAGTGTGAAGTCACTAAAAAGCACGTTTCAAGTATGTACTTATTATTTATTTGTTATGTGATTTATTTGTTACTGTGTGGTTTAGTCATAATTGATTTTACACGCGCTGTATAGTTAAAAAGTTGTCTTTTTCGGAATATTTGTCAAAACTAACGTTTGGGCTAGAAAATTTGCGATAATTTAAGCATCGGCAGCCCAAGAAATAAATAAAGCTGTTAACATAAAGGTATATGGGTATCTGTATCATACAGTCTAGATCTGAAAATGTCTTTGCTACATTTTCTGTATATAAAGTTTTAATCAAATCCGAATAAAAGCACATTTATACCTTTAACTATTTTATTTGTCATATATAAACGCGCCACAGATACCAATGGCGATGCTAACAGAAGTCTAGCTGTTCTTTTTACCCACTGAGGAAACAAGTGCCAATCTGTAATAGTGCGTTTTTTTTTGTTTTGACAAGTACACACTTTTTAACGATGCATGTTTGTGTTTTTGTAATAAAGGCCACATAGAAATAGGAAACTATACGGAGCAAATACGTAGCATTTGATTGTATCAGTGTGCTGAACTTAAATTGTACGTTCTTATTGACTCTTTACTTTTGCACTAATGAGCGGATAGTTCTTTAAATAGCGTGCAGTAACGTTGTGCTATTCGTGTATTATATAATAAATCAAACTTGGTCCTAATTAGTCTTTGTCCATCAATAAACATTATACGTAAGGAAAAACGACGAAACACGGGGACACGATAAAGGCATTTGCTTACGTCCAGGGAGATAAAGATATACTTCGAGATATAAATGTTATATAAAAAAATCGCACGGTGATGGTAGTATGGATCGGTATAGGTTTCGTATACCGAATGTCAAGGTTTTAAAAAAAAAATTACCTTTGTTTACAATACATTTGTGCCTCTGATTGACGTCTTTATAAAAAATTAAAGATCTTAAATGTTTGTATGTACTATATGTATTTTATTGTTTTATTATAGTGTTTTACATGTGATGACAATACAAGTAACATTATCACGCCGTGAAGCGTTGGTGTTAGCGTGATTTGTATATATACCTTTTATTAAATCATACAAAAAATCAATAATTAAAAATATCGAAATACTTATCGAATAACAAAAATTATCATTGCCAATATCAAATTTGACGTTAGAATCAGAAAACCATAATACGCTTTGTGTTCCTAACAAAGCATTAGTGGCGGATGTGCATATAAACAGGACCATATACCCTATCAATCGCGAACGAGATTTATTAGAAAAATTAAGAATGGGTAAAAATATATACGGATTTCGACGGAATATTCATAGGTGCTTGACATAAGAATTTGGTATACTAATAGCAATACATTTTTACCAAACAGAGGACATAACAATTTAAGTCAAGAGTTTATATAACGGTGTTTTAATATGATCATCTTTCTGTTTTATCCATTAATATGTAAATGCTGGTGGTATTGTATTAACAAGTGGGCATTCATGCACCTTTCTATCATTGTTTTCAGAAGATGTTATTTTCTCTTAAAATATTGTTTTACATCTATATGCAGGTACCATTTAAAGTAAAGTAGTAAAGTAATACGTAAAGATACTAGTCATGTTACATATCTTAGTTTGCCATATGTTACACCATTTGGATTACTGTCAATCAATAAGGATATTCAATCACAATAACTGAGGCCGTGGGTTTGAAACCGATACTCTTACCGCTTTGTTTTGAAAATGCGCGATTACTTAGACGCTCAATATTATTATCACTCGCGACAAGTACAGAAAAGTTGCATTCCTAACAAAGCATTAATGGCTGATGTGCATATAAATAGGACCATATACCATATCAATCGCGAACGGGATTTATTAACAAAATTAAGAATGGGTAAAAATAGATACGGATTTTGACGAAATATTTATTGGATATTGACATAAATATTTGGTAAACTAATAGCAATACATTTATGGCCTGGTGCGTAGCCCTAAGGCCATAGCAATGATACAAATTTCTGAGACAGTCAGAATTGGCTGGCTGCCAAAACCAACGAATGACTGAATTCCCAAAAGTCCGATTTACTACTTGGCGGTAATTCATGCGCAATCAAAGAAGTTCTTCGCAGATCTCAGTAACCCGCCTTGTAAATACAGAACATCAGTATATAACATGACCGTGTTGTAAAACGTGTAAATAATATTATTGAAGCAAAATTGCTAAGCATTGGCTACGACGTAGTTTCTATTATTGTTCGCATATTCATGCGAGAATAAGTTCCTCACTTGACGGTCTAGGCCGATAAGATACGAGTGTCTACGGAGACAGTAAGAAGAAATTTTTTCGGATACATTTTTTTGAAGACATTACATTTGATATTTATAAACATATTTTAAGATATTGTTATTTTATTTTGCGTTAACGAGACATTCAAGAAAAAATAAAATAAAAAAAAGAACAACAAATATTCGTGATCATTCTCGGAAATATACGAAGTTACCGGATATGATATTTCACTGCGCAGATCGAGCGCGCAAATCGAGATCAAAAAGTTCTACGTGAGACAACGTACACAATCTGTACACCGCTCTTTATCAGGATAAAGGCCCAGTCTCACTATGATGCCGGCGGATGCCCTTTGCGTGATCCGGGATCTACCGGGATGAACCGGGGCTCTACCGGGGCTTCATCGGGGACGACCGGGATGAACCGGGGAAAACCGGGGCTCCACCGGGATAGTATTAAAAATGTTTAATACCTCCGGGAGTCACCGGGAAGGACCGGCAACGACGGGCGAAGCACCGGGAACAACCGGGAACAACCGGGACGGCACCGTAGCTCCACCGGGGCCCATACAGACCCCGGCTGAGCTACGGCAACGCCCCGGTGAATGCCGTTAGAGTCCCGGTATAGCTACGGTATATAAGAAAACAGGCGCTCTGCCGGAACGCCGTCGGCATTCACCGGGGCTCCACCGGGGCATTACCGGCGACGACCGGGGTAAAACCGGGGCGTTGCCGTAGGTCTGCCGGGGTCTGATACCGGTATAGACACGGTGAGTGCCGGCGGTGTTACGGTATACCGGGGCTCTGCCGGCTTTCACCGGGGCACTACCGGCGACAACCGGGGCTATGCTGGGACGCTGCCGGCTTTCACCGGGGCACTACCGGCGACAACCGGGGCTCCATCGGGATAAACCGTAGCCAGTCCGGGTTGACCGGGACTCTGCCAGGCTGTTGACCGGCTTCAACCGGGGCGGCTCTGGGAAATAGTGTGACTGCGTTAAAAAATTTCTACGAATCATCCCGGTCCATCCCGGTTTGCTAACGCCGGTCGACCGGCGAGGACCGGGATGAGTGAGACTTGGGCTAAAGTGGATTTTCTTTTGTATACACATTACAAAGAAAGTATGAGTGTTTTCCTGATCTGTTAATTATGCAATAGAAAGCTATTTTAGGCTATTGGAAGTGATTTATTTGACGCCAACAATAACAGTTTTTGCGGCCATGTTGTTGTTGTTGTATATCTTCACCGCCTATGTAGACGAACCTCTACCAGATCTGTAGAGTTGAACAAAAGGTTATCGTTTCCACAACCAGTATCGTGTTGTCCACCACGGTCTATGTACACTGTAGTATATACACAACTATTGTCTTGTCTTACAGTCTTTGAGCTTCTGCACTCAACCGCTAGGGTCAATCCGTATAAATTCGGACAAAGGAAGAAATTCGGACACAACATCGTAAATGCATTTTACGTCACACTAAACCTAGCCCCAGGCCTTCAGCGGCTACAGCGCTTTGATTACCAAAAAGAGGACATGACAATTTAAGTTAAAGGTTTATATAAAGGTGTTTTAAAGGGACGTCAACCGCAATTGACGAAAAAAGAAAAGTTCTAAAACACCGTATTTTTTACAATAATTAGTTAAAATTTATTAAAATATCACAACTTGTATATTACATTACTTGAAAAAAGTTGTTAAGTTCTCATATTTTCAGTATATTCGGTAATAAATTTTACTGGGAACAGGTACCAGGTAACTACTAGTTAACTATAAATAACGCGAGTAGATTGACAATCATCGTCACGCGGTAAACCCAGGAATGCAAATCGTTCATGCGTAGTGAATTGTATATATTTGATATTATCATCACTCTCTACCTGTGTTATTTATAATGTGTATATTGTTATGTCACCTATTTTCGCGATGTACTTTCGATTTCACATCGCGAAATTGTATTACCGAATATACTGGAAATATGAATTTTTTTCAAGTAATGTAATATACCAGTCGTGATATTTTAATTAATATAAACTTATAATTGTAAAAAATACGGTATTTTAGAACTTTTCGTTTTTCGTCAATCGCGTTTGACTGTCCCTTTAATATGATCATATTTCTGTTTTAGCCATTAATATGTAAATGCTGGTGGTATTGTGTTCACAAGCGGGAATTCAAACACCTTTCTATAATTTTTTTCAGTAGATGTTATTCACTCTTAAAATGTTGTTTTATGTCTTTCTGCAGGTAACATTTCAAGTTAAGTAGTAACGTAATACGTAAACATACTAGTCATGTTACATATCTTAATTTGCCGTTGGTTACACAATTTGGATTACTGTAAATCAATAAGGATTTTCAATTACAATAACTGAGACCGTGGGTTTGAAACCGATTCCCTTACTGCTTTGTTATGATAATGCGCGATCACTTAGACGCTCAATAATATTATGACTCGCGACAAGAACAGAAGAGTACGATAGTATAGAGTTCACATTCATTCCTCTATTTTTATTCTTTTTTTAATTGCACCTTTTAATTGCACATCACAATAACTTAAAGCATTACTTTAATCGTTTGGTGTGTGTGTGTGTGTGTGTGTGTGTGTGTGATTGGAGTCGCGCTTGCAATCAACATATAATGATGACATTAGCACACGACTGTATAAAAATCGGGGTTATTATGGGGGCATCTGCGGCTTTTGTTCGGGCGATCGGTTTCCAAGAAAACAATTTAAATTGTACCATCGTGCAACTTTATAGTAATGAGTGTTAGTATATAATTTCAAACAAGGTATATAACCACGCAAATCGCATGCAGCAATTCAGAATGATAGTCATTTAAAAAGCCAAAGTAGCTGATTTATGCTGGTCAGCTTTCTTACTCAAATAATTTAAAGTGAATCAGTTTACAACGTGGTAATAATGATTATGGGTATATAAACTCGGTAAAGTTGGATAAATAGCCAGGGTCACTCAAGTACAAATGTACTTCTGAATTATATAACCTTGGAATATCGGAAAAAATTAAACTAGTGCTTTCCGCTCTCTGTCTCATATAGAGCCGCTTTAAATAAAACCTTTCAATGAGCGTCAATCGTCGTTTTTTAAAGCCAGTTTCTAAGTTCAACGAATTATGCGATTTTAATGTTTCTTAATAAATTCATGTTGATTTGCTGTTCTTATATAATTGAAATCATTAACGGCTTCCTTTAAGACGTTTGATCATTTGTGTTTGCTTTCATCTCCTTTGTACAGAGCGGAAAGATGGCGGATGGCAATGTTTTCAACAAAGAGGACAGCCAACTTGACATACACTTGTTGAAACACGAAAGCGGTAGACTCTTTTCAACATGCAAACGCATATTCCATCTGTATGAACAAATAAATCAACTTCAGAAAAAGACAAAGCGTAGCCACAACGAAATAGCAAAATATGACGCATTGAGGATTGAGTTTGAAGCGGAAATGAACAAGTCAAGGGAATCAACAAGTCAACTATATAAACAGGTTTATAAAGAGATTTGTTTGACTATCACGTACTGTCAAGTTGTTTCAGAAAAGTATAGGTCTCAAATACTGTGTAATATATACATACAAAATACAATATATGCGTTTTAGAAAGTGTCGCACAATATTTTGACCACTCCTTCTAGTAATAAATAACAATTGTGAGTATTTGTGAATAACGTCAACTTTTGAAATGATATAAGAGTCAAGGCAAAAATAAATGTTGACCTCATTAAAGACCTTTTCACAGCAACCACATTTAATGTGTCTATTAAGCGTGTTAGTTGCACTTTTTAAACAGATTTCTCCCAAATTTGAGGTAAAAAAAGAATCACGGGATTCAACGGCATTTATGTGAGTTTTGTGATGATGTATGTTTTAACAAATGAAAAAATATATCCATATTACAGCAAAAACTGTAAGTATTCATCATGACTTTGATTTAAATGCTCATGATCTAATGGTTCCACACAAGATATACATTAATTTTTATAACCAATTTAGTACCGTATGCTATCGATTTTGCTTCAATTTTTAAAATACAAACTAGACTTAAACAAGTCAACTGTCATGCTGGATTACTGTTCACTAATGCTCGTCGATGCGTCATTAAATGACAGAACATGGACACACTCACTTGACAACGATAAAATTAGCTCCCTGGTGACAAGGATGGTTAAATCAGCCGAACATATAAGATCTTTACCGAAACAAATAAATAAAAAGAAGATCCATCAATAAATCTTTTTTAGTAAGAATGTTGATCAACATCAATACAAGAGATTTAATTTGGAACTCGTGCGCTGTGGGTTTTTCCGATTTCTGAACGCGCGCGGGAGGTACAAACATTGTATTTAATACAGTAATGACCAGTAACATAGATATCCGATTTGCTTCCCATTCAGTAGTGGATAATAAGTATTTAAATGACAGTAGTGTTTCTTTAAGGAAATGTCGAAATTCAAGTATTTTGTTGTTATTACTATTACTATTATTATTAATAATTACACATAACAAATCTAACACTGATTTACATGTATGTCAGACGTTTAATACAGGATGAAAGTCTAAATACACTGTTCAGATGTACAGCCGCCTATACGAATGTGTCCAGTAGCTAACATCCTTAAAAGACATGAACAACAGGCTTTGTCAGCTGTATGGTAATGAAGAAACCTATACAAACGGATTGACATATGCAATATTTCTTCTGAAAAACATTATTCATGGTTTTGTTTTTTCGGCATGCTTTATAGATATATCGGTAGCAAATAAAAGTAATGTATGGTAAAGCTCGTTAGTGATGTGCCTTCTATTCTTAAGGTCTTAGTCTTTAGCGAATAATTTTCTTTACTTGTCAGATTAGATTAAAGAAAAGCATCACAATATAGCTATATCAATAGACATATAAATATCCAGCTGATATGGAACGATAAATTAGTTCTAGTACTACGAATGGACTGAGGAAAGGTTTTGTTGTTTGGTACTTGTCTGTATGATTTAAAAAATATTTGAATAGTATAATATCTATACGATGGAGTCAATGTCTTGGTAGTTTCGTTGACAAACTTCCATGTAAACTGTATGCCCAGGCCTACGCACAGTATATGCAATGACATAGTTACGTTACCAAAGCTGTTTACGTCTGCATGCAGTTACACAGCATTCTTACAAATGTGACACGATCGAGATTAGTTCATCTAAAGAAAAATGATTAAATCACGGTATTGTTATCAACAATAACGAACGTTTGAGCAGCGAAAAGTGGTGTTTACTATTCAGCGATAAGAGAAATTATTGATTTACTGTCTTTTAAAATATCATATTTTTATGCTAGTCAGCTTTTGTTTGTACCTACCGCGCGTGCTCAAATATCGGAAAATCCCAGACCGGAGTGTTCCGAATAACAACTATTACAAACTACGCTGCCACGAACTCAGAGAAGCTTTGTTAACACTGGATAAGGTAGGAAGGTTAAAGTCTCTATAACGCTCAAAATCAACGAAAATTTCGTAAAGTATTTCGTAAAATAAAGTTAACACATAAACAATCAGTGTTACTTATAGCAATAGCCACTAATTCAACGCTAGATGTGGTATGATTACATAGATTTTTGTTGATACAAAATGCTCGTTTTTATTTATTTGCGACACAATTAATTCCATTTTAATTTCCCGCGAATACATCAATTCATACGACACACGAACACTAATAATGGTACCATGTTAGTGTTCATGTGTCGTATGAATAGATATCGTTGCGGGAAATTAAAATGGAATTAAATATCCAAAACAATAATAGAAACGAGCATTTTGTATTTATAAACATCTATTTTACCAGACCACATCTGGCGTTGAAATTTCGGCAATTGCCATAAGGAATAATGATTTTTAATTGTTTACCTTTATTTTACGAAACATTGTTCAAAATTTTCGTTGATTTTGAGTAGTAATGGGGCTTTAAAATATTCGCATGCTTCATAATAACATGATTTCAGGTCGCCTAAAGCAAAACGTTTTTGTTTTAACAATAAAAAGCCTAAGAATGCAATCAATGATAAGTGTATTTAAAATAATACTTAAACACGCACAACTTCAACAATGGCATGATAATTGGTCATCTCTTGAGGGTATTCTAATGTAATTTTAGATTACACTGCGGCAAAATACCAAAATCCTAGCGCGTTTAAGTAACATTTAGTTCTCAGTTAATTTCGAACATAATTCCAAGATCATCTAAAATCGCATGTTCGATTCGATGAGTGGTAATTATTCAATCTAGATAAACGTCTTCTTGATGTAAATAATTTCCCATCTGTACCAAAAATCCTAAATTATTTTTCCATGCAAAATAAAAATATTTTGTCAAGTATACAAGGCACAAACATGGTCAATGAATAACAACTTATCATTTATGCGTATCAAGTACATATTAAGTCAGATTATTTCTTAATACATGACGATGTATAAGTAACCGTAATATTGTATTTTTGTATTCCAGATATTCAATGACGTGCCACATTCTGAAGAAATAGGTGGACGGTAATAACATTATTAATTGATTGATTGATAGAGTTAAACCCTTTACCACTTAAATACGTATTTTCATACATTTGTAGTCCCTCAGAACGTTAAATTTTATTAAAGACCTTTCTTGCTAGATTCCAATTTTAAAAGCTTCATTTCCAACCCTTAGATACTGATGAGCAGCAAATAGCATAAAACATGAACAGACTGCGAGTTACTCGCCGGCTGATCTGGTTTTATGCTGGTTGCAAAAGCCGTTTTCACTTTGATCCTTATGGGGGAAAGGGTTAATAAAATTAATGGAAGGTATTATTTTAACATTAAAGATCATATAAAATGTTTTTATCTCACTAGGTCAACAAATGAAGTTGCGTATGAGATAATGTATATTATTATTCAAACTAGTTGTTTAACGTGAAATTGAAATGAAAAAAGATTCTTAGTTACTTCTGAACATTTATTGATTTTCTATTTAATGTCTGTTGAGTTGAAGGAAATGTGCTAATCACAAACGAAAAATAATTACAAAGGTAAAGAACACGCAAAATATTTGTTAATATGTCAAGTTAACTCGATTATTGATCATCATCTAGTAAGAAGCTCTTTAGAAGTATTTATGCAACATCATAATAAATCCCTATTTTAACTGAAACGAATTTCAATAATTCCTTTAAATTAATTGACTTTTAAAAACCAAGATTAAGTTTCAAAGACAGAGTAATAATGTGTCGCATGACATTAGACGTTATAAACCTTCAATCGCTAAAACTAAGTATATCATGATATGTTTACTTTAGCATTTTTCTTTTGTTTGTGGTTAAGATTTTATTTGTAACTTAGCCTACCGTTGTCAATCTTTGTGCGTATTAGTCCCATAACGCGATCACTGTAGAGTAATATAAGTTTTCTCTGCCAGTAATGTATGATTGGCCGTCTGCTTGTCTATCTGCAAAAACTTATAATTTCTCAGAAACTACATAACATGTTATTTAACTTGTTCAACATAATCAGCTTAGTAATGTATGTATTTACCTCTTCTGCTCACCATCTGTCTGTCTGTTCGCCTTCAGTATTCAGGTTGAACCAATGTTAAAAACACATCATTACATATCCGTGATGTACTAACATTGAATTTATTATGAGACATTATTGTGTACAAAGGCAATATGTAGATTATTATTTTATAATGAGAGGGTTCTCACCCGACCGGTTGCGAACTATTGTAATGCAATGTATGACTTCAAATCAGTGTTTATAATGTTATTTAATAAATGTTCAATAGCGTTTCATTCAAACGTATCATGACATCATTCAAGTAAACAGGCGTTTCAATAAAAAAATGAGATGATATTCGTGAAAATACATGCTCAAATAATTTTTAACATACAAAATATTTAAGACAATATTACTGCAATTTTATTTTAAAACATTCTAAATATACTTATAGAGTTATGGGAAGACGTTCACCATAATTTGTACGATACATATTTTAAAAAGCAAATTCAACAAATGAAAATGTTTTTCATTCATCACAAGTCATTTTGGGATGATAATATGTATCAAGAACATTTCGTTTATACAACAAAATACTAGTTAACGTCCCACATTTACCAGCTTTACCATTTAATCTTATGTCGATAGCGGCACTTATATCTTACTTACAATAAAATAACACTTTTTAATTGTATATAGTGGCTATTTAGTGAACTACTTTTTAATAAACAATTATTGTGTTATGTATTGTTTGGCGCACAATAGGTTAAGCGAATCAATGACGAATGAGGTCAATGACGGTATGAAGGAACGTTTGGAAACCGAACTGATAAATATGAGGTAGGTGATACCTTTTGCATGAATCTTTTAATTCGAAAAGTCCCGGGTTTGATTCCCGCGGGATGTAAACTCTTTTCATCAAAGTTTATTTTTTCTAAAATACTAACTTTAGACTATTCCAACTTTATTTACTATTGTTAATAAATACATAAACAGTTTGAAATGGTCCATTTATTTCCAAGGTCAAAATACCCCTTTGTGCTATGTAATATAGAAAACGTGTTTTAGATTCCAGGTTATGTTGAGTTATTATTTCCTGATATGTTTATGTATCATATAAACAAATTATGTGTTACAGTATGAGTTGATTATTAACTATCAATCATTTTTCCTTATTTAGCATTCGTTTGCACATTTGAACTATTCTGTAAAGTATGTAATTATGAACATAAATACGTAGGTGAGCAATATCTACTGACCAATGTGAATTATTTCGGTCCCGATTGTTTTCGTTTACACATAATGTATTCCAGTTATTCATACTTGTAAGCAGTTTATGATAGTTTTATGTAATGGATATATATTAAATAAATTTATGCAACATCTAAAATAAGTAAGAAATAAGTAAAATCTGAATTGTGGTGCAAGTAAAAAAAATTTTTAACGTTCTTTGTTTCTATACTTTATGTTATTTGTGTTGTATAAGAAAGATAAATGTTATCGTTAACAGTGTATACGCTCATTTTAAATAGTTGTATAAATAAAAACACTTAAACTTGAAGTACACTATTTTAATTCAACGTTACGACATTCGCTCATTTAAAAATAAAAACAATACGTGTTTAATAGTCTACAAAGATCTAATTAAAATGTTTAATGTTTGGTAACGCCTTACACTTAAGAACCGTCGCCGGCAGAAAGCAGAAGATCTAATGTGCTATTACGCAAGGGAATAATAGTTTTGAGATATTGAAGAAGTTTAATTTAAGAAAAGTATATGTGTGTGTTGTCTTAATACCGATCAACTATTGGTGCTACCGTAAAGCGCATCAACTTTGTATGTTGTCTTAGTAAGGATCAACTATCAGTGCCGCCCTTTAGACACCATAGCCGCTATAAATGCTATCTAGTGCCAACGAACTAAGAGTGCCGTCAAGGGTAAGCGTTTATCAATGAAGCTGCTATTCTACTATAATGACAACTTTAGATCGTATAGTGGTTTTCCTTTTATTTCTACGTATGTTTGCTGCGAGGGAATGAAGTTTGTACGTTCTAATACGGTCTCCAGCTAGATGGCAGATGCGCACGACGACTAGGTCATACACAATCGAAATTTCGGTTCCAATGGTGGCTAATGTTGGCCACCTCGCACGTATATGCAAAACCAAATCGTGTTACATTAGCTAATATTTACTTTACAAGTTGTCTATACGCATTGGCGAATGTTCGTGTTGTCTAAATGCGTTTCTACTTTATGTATATGATTGTATAACAGCGTATCGGCACGATATATTGTCTACATGCATATGGCCTATGAGAGATGTCTACATGCATATCAACAATGAGTGGGATATAACTAAATCCAATATGTGTGTTGATAATATAGAGAATATTAGGTAAGGGTCTTTGTGTACTTGAATTGATCTTAAGAGATTATGAAAGATTTAAACGGCGAGGCTCTAAAAAGACCATAGCTTAATATTTGTATTTATTGTTCCATATTTTCTTATTTTTACGCTGAAAATGTGCGTTAAGTTTAACCTTGGATAGTAATGTCGAACCTGTTGATGATCTTTCGAAAGAAATCTGCATCGATTCAAAATTAATCAGTTTACCTGTAACACAAGGAAGGTTTTATTTACAAAAATAAATTTTCTTTTGTAAAAACAGACAGAAACCAACACGACATTCATTATCGACCCCACAAGGTGATTAATATCCTTCGTAACTGTAAATGGTCTATTAACCCTTCCTCTTTATCATAATGATTTCTGTCACGAACTCTACTCACTGACGTTTTGGTTAAGGGATGCAATGATTTCTCGATTGTCTTTAAGCTGTGCTATGCATACATATTGCAGCTTCAATGGCGAACAGTAATTCCGAATGCATTTTCAACGTCATCATCCTGCATTTGGCTAAGCGGGTATTTCTTTGGAGACTTTCTGTGATCAACTAAAAAAGAAATGACTAACTAATCAAATAAATATCTATATTAAGGTAAAGCCAATTTCCATCGAATAGTAAAAAACTCCAAACAGGCAATGGTATGACATGGTATGAAATGGTATGGCATGGTATGGTATGGCATGGCCTGGCATGACAGGGTATGTCATGGCATTGCATTTCATGATATGACATAGCATAGCATAATATATCAAAACATAACATAGCATTGCATGGCATGGCATAACATGGCATGGTATGGTATGGCATAACATAGCATAGCATAGCATAGCAAAACATAGTATAGTAAAGTATATAGCATAGTTAAGTATATAAACCTCCACAAACGAAGGCTTATATTTTAGTTATAATAATGGTCGTTCGGTAGATGTTATGTTATGTGTTGTTGTTGATTGTTTAAGGTTCGTAAATATTATACTTTATTGGTTGTAGCTGTCTTGTAGTTGTCGAATTATTATTCTTGTTTTGCAGACGCAAGAAAAAAGAACTCAAAGAAAAACTCGAATCACAGCAACAACAAATAGACAAGTATTTACTGTATTTAATTACCATTGTATATAAGTTAAATTAGCGAAAAAAAAACACATTTTTTTTGTAAACACAATACAAAAGTGATAATAATAAAATAATTAAAACTAGTTCCTACATTTCTTTACTTTCCGTCGGTGATTAATATAATTCCAATGGAACTGTGTTGTAGTTAGTAAAGAAGAGACCGCGTTCATTATTATAATTATGTTTATTAAAAAATTATTCTTAAATAGAAATTAAGACAAGATATTCTTCAACTCTGCACCAATTCTTAGCTTTGCAATACAATTTGATTCATAATGTACATATATTGACAAAATCTGATTTATGAAAGGTTGACGAAAGACATAGAGGAAAGAGCGGCATACATTACCACACTCGAAAAAGAGAAGAACGAACACAGGTAAAGTCTCACCAGAACTATCGAAATACCGCATAAAAAAACACAAGTCTACGTTATGACCAGAGTTTCTAATTTTAAATGATTTATTGTAAGATATATTGACCACATGAGTTACATTCCATGTTAAATGTCTGTTGAACAACTGCTTTTGGAAATAAAAAACACTTGAAATACGGTGTTATATCATTTTTGAAAAAAAAAAGATCATCGAGCGCCACCTGAATTATGAATATAATATAATATTAAATATTATATATCTATTTAAAAATCATCATCATCATGATTCAATAAAACATCATACCTCGCATCATTTCCAAAAGATCCAAGATCCAACATGCTTTGGGCAAGTGTATGGTCTTAAATTAAAAACAGCTTACTGCATACAGTAAATTAAACTGCATTCATATCAAATAAAAAATAATAGTGGATTTTAAAAAGTTAATGTAGTTTGTTTTTCCTTAAGTTAGCTTTACTGACCACACCTTTGACTTCTTGTGAAAATGAAAGGCAGTGCATATTGTGTACATATGTTTGACAAGGAGGCCATTTTATAATAGTTTCGTCAATACGTGTACGTTTTTGTAGAGATCAGAATATTGTTTTGAGGTTAGACAGACGGAAGGATGTTCAAAGGATGTGGTCTCTACGACAACATACAACGGAGAAAAGGTGATAATAAAAAAGCTAATATTTACTTTTTACATTATTACAATATAATTATTTTTATTTAATAACATTGGCGTGACATTTGATCACCCGTGAAATATAAACTGTTCTGCTTAATCCTAACATGGTAAAGAATACAAATTGCATAAAAAAAAGCAGTATTTTGTGATGATCAAACGAAATCCTGGATATATTTAATATCAGTTCTTTGTAGAACACCTTCATTGCTATAATAACAAGAGCTACACAAAGACAGACAATAAGCTTCACTATTCTTTCGCTTTGATAGTTAAAATAATATATGTCAGTAATTTTATATAATTACCAACAATGACGCATTGAAGTTTAATATAGGTTCTTGCTAAACTTTATCAATTTAAAAACAAAAAATGTGAAAATGCCAAGAAATAATATATTCAACTGCTTTTAATTAATTTAGGCGAAGTAAATTAACTTTGAAAGCGTGATCTGCATATCGCCTTGGTGCACAAAGGTACCATGTGGCATTGAAATTTAATGGCACATGGTACCTTTATGCACCAATTGGGCGATATAAGCTTCATACACCTAAAATAGCCTACAACATATTGATCCCGACTACAAGTAAGCTTTCTACAAACAAAAAACATAACATGTCCATCCAAACTCAAGGTATTGAGCGGAAACTGTTGTTCTGTATTCTGTAAGTGATATTGATGGCACTGGCCCAAACAACATAATGGTCTATCTGTCAGCTAAAAAAAAGAGTTATTACACGTTCACGCTTGTGACCAAGCATGATGATCTCCGAAAAGTGTGTGAAGAATAAAATCAATATATGTACCATTTAAATAGATATGTACGTGCGTCACGCAAAACTTAACAAACAATGAATATTGAACGCAAACCTTAGCCGGACTTTTAAGTTCAATAAGTTACCTCTGATACCAGTGGAACTTATATAAGAGCCATTTATGCCAGACTTAATCGAAGGCCGTAGTTATGTAAAAGAAATCGACGCTCAACTCGAGTCCGTTGTCCAGGGCTTTACAAAATGTGTCATAAATATGAGTAAGTTGATTCACGGCTGACTCACCATGGATTAAACCACACTGATATTGTGTGAACAATTGATTTAAATAAATTATATTATGGTATGGTATGGCATGGTTTGGCATGTTATAGCATAGCATACCATACCATACCATAGCATAGGATGGCAGAGCAGAGCTAACTAGCTAACTAACTAAAATTATCTTTAAATAGAAATTAAGCAAAGATATTCTTCAAATCTGCACTAATTCTGAGATATGCAATACAATTGGATTTATCATTTACATATATTTACAAAGTCTGATTCATAAAAGGTTGACGAAAGACACAGAGGAAAGGGCAACATACATTACTACACTCAAAAAAGAGGACGACGAACACAGGTAAAGTCACGCCAGAACTATCGAAATAACGCATAAAAAATGCTAAGCATATACACTGGTATCAAATAGAACATAGTTTGAGTTATTTTATATCAGGACTGAACATTACATTTGTTCCAAAGAAACCCATATTACGACCCATTCCCAATAAAATAATTCAATAATTAAATGCTTATTAAATACTTTTGTGCAGTAAAACCAAAGTACAATTACAAAAAAATCACTTAAATCTCATTCCAATTGCCGCTCACCAAACAGAAAAGTTAAAATATTAAGTATGAGCACATCGATTATTTACGCGCAAAAACTCGTTAGAATTGCAATCAATTCAAATATTGAATGTTCCACTATGTGATATGTTTGGCAAATAATGATTTTTGAAAGCCTTTGTTGTACAAAAGTAATTCAATTCATGTTAAAAGGACATCGTTTCTAAGAAAACCCGGTTCACTCTTTCATGAGTTAAGTACTCTCTTTTGCTTGGTAAGGACGTTGTGTACACAATTTTAAACAGGGGTATCACTTGCAGTTGCTAAATGATTGATAATGATCGAATTAATACTATCCGATCTATTTCAAAACTTTTTGTTGTGATCAGTATGGCTTCCATAAGACACGTTTTGTGCAAATTTGTGTGTAGAGTTATACTTAGAATTTGTGTAAAATGTATGTACTCTACTTCCAAATCAAGCGTTACAAACTGTTGCTTGATTTCAACTATATTTAATTCGATGTTAATTAAATGTAAGGCAACGAATGTTACCCGCACCGGATATAAAACTATAAATTGTTGTTAAGGATGACTTATATAGATGTGCAGTATTATACGATAATTATTTAATATATTAATCTTATTTAATATTTTAATTCTCAGACGATTATTCATCGTAATGAGTATATATATTTCTGATTATAAATACACCTGTATAATTATTCTTGCAATATACGAGCATATGTTATTATATTTAGATATCATGTTGATGATAAACAATTTTTTTTTTAAATTTTTGATTTGCATATAGGTCTGCGAATAGACAATGCAGCATGTCGATGTTGCGCGGTTTACCGGAGAACACTAGGATAGACAAACAATTTAAGGAGATTTATGAAAATGAATGGTCCGACGCTTTTGAAAGCATTGCACTCAATTTAAGAACAGCTTGTTCTGTAAACAATGATAATAATGTTTTGTTCAACCAAAACAACTTACTGCCTAAGGAAGATGATATTGTAAACGACCTGTTGACAGTTTTAAAGGTAAGACTCTATTACAAACTCTTGGCGTAAACATTATTGGCGTTTTATTATCTTTCTTAACTTATTTATATTAGATGTTTGGTCTTGATTATTTCATAATGTACATTAGTTGTCCTTTATTGCAGACCGTTTACGAACTTTGCAAAGAATGGGCTTGGGATGAATGTTTCCGATTCCAAATACAATCAATTAAGGTATGATTTGTACCTGTATTTTATATGATCCTTAATTCAACGATTTTTACTGAAAGTGTATGATGTTATATTTACCGGTATATATTAACATGTAAATAACCAATACACGTTATTATTACTCATTAGGAGAACCCGGAAATGTCAGCAATGGTCTGGAAAGAGCTTTTGCAGAATTTTCTGGAAACCAGGAAGCAGTCGGCCAAAACTCATTTACAGGATATTGCACTGGTAATTATGTGAATTTATCCCGCATACAGACGAGTATTGCATATATGTGAAATATAAAAATATGAATAGAAGGTATATCCGGTCATTAATTATAAGGAATTTAAACATTTGTTAATCTTTAGTACTCGGAAGTCTGTGTCATTATCTGCATTAGCAATATAATAATTAAATGTGTTGTTTTATAGGCCATGAAGTCTAAAGTTACCCTCCAAAATGAATCCAAGGCTATGCAGTCATATGTCGACAAATGTTTTGAGTTGTGCTGGCTTTGTGTGGTTCAGGTGCCGCCGCTGGCCCTCAATTTTGATACTGGTGATCGGTTCGATTCGTCCCTTTTTACAGAGTACACAAAGAGAGGACCACTTATAAAGTTTTTGGTATGTATATATACATTTCATTTATAGTGTTCTTTGTTATATATTTTTTTATTTCTCGTTAACATTTTCTAAAGCATTTTAACTTCCGAATTTAAGGCATGGCCTTCTCTCCACATATTTGAGAATGGTCCTGTAGTTATGAAAGGTTTTGTGGAAACGCAAGAATTTGAAAGCCCTTCCGCGGTTAGCGAAAAAGACGGACATGAAAGCAGCAGTCAAGACAGCAATGATGCACAGTCGAGTATTCACAGCCTAAGCCGCCAAGACAGAATTACGAAGGTTGCCATAAATCTGACCGATCTTTATGAAACTGAGTGGGCCGATGCATTGAACTGTCTTGATTGCCGAGACAGTAAAGAAACCATAAAGATATTGTTAGATATTTTAAAGGTAAACTTATAATGCATTTATAATGCATTGACATATAAATTAAACAATATGTGTATGTACCACGGTACACCTACGAGCGAATTGTTTATCCGTTTAACTTTGTTCTGTCTTTGAGAAGAATAATTTGTAATATTAAAGATGCGATGACATTTTTAAAAACCTAAACCTAAAAACCATGCATAACTATACATGTATTGTGAATTACATACAAACAATTTGTTTTAAATTTTATTTTCCGCAATTAAGGATGTTTACAACCATTGTAAAAACTTAGTGAATGAAAAGTTCTTTTGCCATGTTCAGAGAGCAATAGAGTTGTCGGCGATGATTTACATGGTTAGTAACCATTTCATTCTCTCCGGTATTTTGTAACGTAAACAATGCTTAAAATACAATAAATTTCTCATTACAGTGTATGTTCGGATTGTATATTCATTGGTATTTGTCGACTAATTGATCAACATGTCTTTCTTATGAAATAGACACATTTCTAAAATGAATTGGCTTAATACACATGTACTAAAAGTCTGCGGAACAAATACATCATTAAAAATAATGTGAAGACATACGTCAAGCGGTTTGAGGTGAGGGTCACGGTTCGACGAACCGACGCAACTGAATGGTCATTTTCAAACGACAGGAGTCGTAATTTTTACCCTGTCAAGGAAATGCACTATATTTCATATGAATAACAGTTGAACTTTCAAAAATAGTGTCGGTGCACAGACAAAATCCCGAATAAAATAAGCAAATCTTAAAGTAAGAACGTTCAATCTATGTCTACAAGCAATCACAAGTGTAAATGTGAACTTTTCGCATCTAAGTTATGTCGTATTATTTATCGATTCCAAGAAAAAATATGAAATTTTGAAAATTTGGAGTGTATGATGATGGAACGTACAATTCAATACTGCAATTTACACAGAGTGAACCGAATTTGATAATTAGTTAAATATGTTATTGTATCAAAGAATGTGCGTGTTCTGTTCTTTACAGATATGTGAACGCTCTAATATCTCATATTAAATTAACTTGTTCTTAACGAGAGCGTTCGTTTGGCGTAGCTGTCTTACCAAGGTTCCGACCTAAATGATATCCAATGTTTAAAACAAACCCTTAATTAAAAAACAAATTGCCTAATTTGTTAAACATACGAAGACTGGGCAAAAAAGGAAATATCCGTCTTGTCTCAAACAAGTGTCAAGTGATAAAGTGAAAAACTGCTTGAGATAATGTTTTGTGTAGTTTAGCGTTAATTATGTTTACTGTTGGGAAGGTTCTGGTCTTTTGTTTCATACGGCACATAGAAACAATTTTGGTTCTGAGACAAATACGAATAAGCATGTCTTTATCAGTGTTGTAAGGAGAATAACTTTGTCTTATAAATATAATTTATCATGTTTGTGTGTTGTTCCCTTTAATACCTTGCCGTAATACCCACACAGCAAACTAATTTTCTCGTATTTGTTGTACACCTGTAAACATTTTAAAGTAGGAATTAATCAACGTTAATTTCTCTTCAATGATGTGATATATGTTCACTTACTTTAAAGTATTTGACGTTGCGCAGCATGTCAGGGTCACTGCTCGGTCAGTATGTGTTTCTAGTGAAACAGCGATAGGAAGCCTGAAAGTGCTATTGATACGCACAGGTGTGTGCTTATAGCACAGTCTGGATTTGAAGATATATAATGTAATATCATTTTGCTAAAACAAAAGAAAAACGATTGTTTGAGTTCAATAGAAATTCATTGCAATATTTGCAATGTGAAAAAATAGTGTCATTATTTTAGCAAATATGTATGTCGTTCATATTCACAAGTGTACACTTTTTCTTTCGATTGTCTTCTTTAACATAACAACGATGAAGATGTACATAAATGAGTTGATACCCGGGATATTATGTGATATAGATATTAATGCGACGCAGTATTTAAAGGCTATGTATTGTTTATTTAACACGCGCATCTAGTGGTCTGAAGGTTAGTTTGGTGCATTTACTTGATTGGTCGACGGCAATTTACACACATTCTTCAACGTTTTGGACAGAAACTGAAAACGTTAATATTGAAAGCTTACGTATCATATTTTTATGTCCCTCAGTCTATACTGGGGGGACATATTGTTTTTGCCCTGTCTGTTTGTTGGTTTGTTGGTTTGTTTGCGTCAAACTTTAACATTGGCCATAACTTCTGCAATATTGAAGATAGTAACTTGATATCAGGCTTACATGTGTATCTCATGGAGCTGCACATTTTGAGTGGTGAAAGGTCAAGGTCATCCTTCAAGGTCAAAGGTCAAATATATGGGGGACATAGTGTGTCACAAGCACATATTGTTTAATTTATATCTGATAGTTCTCTTTTATCAGACGTTTTACTGGCAACTTGACGATGCCGTTTTATTTTATATATATATACATCCAAGCATAATGAAAATATTTTGCCTAGTTTTTGTAGTAGACGATGCAAGTATCAATATATATTCACTAATACTATTATTCAGGGCACCATCGATAGACAGCATCGCAAAAACTATTGCTTAACGTAATGGTAAAACATATACCTATCTCACTGCTTGGAATGATTGTAAAAATTAAACACTGCAAAACTTAAATTCCTAAATATCTTTCAATGTTCCGTTCGATTTAATATATTATTATATATTGCAAAATATAAAAATTGGAATATAAGCTCATGTAATCTTACAATCGTTTAGCATTAATGAGAAAATGGAGACACATTCATTCTTATAAACTGTCTGTACATGGAGATTCAACTGTAGTTAGCCATTCAGTTGGGATTCGTTCGTCTAACCATAACGTCAACGTCGAACCGCTTGATGGGTGTGCTGAAATTTTATTCAAGTTATAATATATGACCAACTGTGTACTTTATATATGCTACATGTTCGATAATTAAAAAAAAGGTATTACCTTATTCTGAAATAGGTTGATGATCAGTTGGACTGGTCAGAATATAATGTGATTATTTCTGATGAAATGAAGAAAGAAGCAGAACGGATCCGAAAACTCAGAGCACCAGACGTGTTTTTATTAATCGCAAATGTAAGTATGCATGTAACTAATTTTGCATCAATTTTGTATGTTTCATGCCGCCTCTAACAAGGTTTTATGTCAGACTTTTAAATCGAAAGTTAAACTGCCATCAACTGAATCTGAGGAAGTAACTGCTTACTACAACAAGTGTGCGGAATTATGTTGGATGGCCGCGGTCCAGGACCAGCCTATTGTCTTCAACTTCAACTTCAATCCTGGAGAGAAGTTTGATAGTTCCCTTTTTAAACACTATGAGAAGTGCGATGCTGATGACGAAATGATTGTGGAGTTTTTGGTAAGTGTTTTCACGAATAAATGACTATTAATTAACATTCGTGTTTTTTTAGAATTTTTAAAAGCTTCTATCTGCGCGAGAAGCGAAATAAAGTGAAGTATCACAGCAGTCAAACCTTGTTACGTGGGAACGCATTTTGAACTGAAAATCGAACTATTTAGGTTTTGTACTGAAATAAACCCCCTGTTGGTGTTGTCTTATTTAATGGAGGTTTATGGATACACGGAAAAACAGACTTTCAGGTATGGTGACCACCGGGAGCGGCTATTGAACCCTGGTCGCCTTTGTGAAAAAATGGTTGAACCAAGCACTGCGCTCACTGGACATCCATATTTTAATGACCATCATTAAACACTATTTTATTTCATTTCGTCAACGTGATTTATATTAACTGCTTATTAATGTCGATTGCTTTGCTTGGGCATTTAGGAATTTCCTTTCAAAATTTAATATTGTTAAAAGGCTATTGACATTTCTATTGACAGGTCTGGCCCGCTATACAGCTTGAGAATGGAAGTATTTTATCAAAAGGAATAGTCCAGTGCTGCCACTGTGTCGCACGCTATACAATCGGATTTATATCACCAGTATATTGTGTAAAAACTGCTCAAATATAGTGTGTGTATAGTCTGACTAAAGTATAAATTTACATTTGTGTTGACTGCCTTGTAATAGTGTCATAAATATGGTTTTTTTTCTAAATCTTCGTCGGAATGACTATGAAGAGTGAAGTGTTTCTAAACCACGGGCTTATTTCCAGGACGACACACATTTATAAATGTATCATAAAATTATTAGTACGAATGTAAATATAATTATGTCAGCAATTTATATTAAAATCGCAACTATGATACTATTAATTGTATATATCTGTTCAAAACCATTTTTTATAAATGCCTGAAAGAAAAAAAACGAAATTGTACAGTACATTGATTTCATATGTCTTTTTAAAAGCGATGGTTTGGTTTTGATGAATTAGTTTTAAGTCCAAAGTTTTTACAAGTTAATATACATTGTCTACGAATGTCATGGTACTCATAAAACGTATGTTTATATTTACGTCAATACTGTTGTACCATTGCATCTTTTGAATACTAATCGATTTCGGATTTCCTCGAAAAAGATTGTATCTTTATTTATTTTTTTCCTTAAAAACAGTACATAATATAACCATATGTTTTTTTTGTTTTTTTTTATAACCTATACACAAACCCTTAATTAAGCTTCAAAATGCTACTTATGTGCTATATTGCTTATCGTTGTGTTATTATCATAATAATATGGCATATATGTTATTTTAACCTAGTAACATTATATATTAACAGTTAAGCGTGTGCACGTGTGTATAATTAGATAAAATCAAGGATGAAAAAAAACGGAATACACGCATATTACATTCTCGCAAATTTAACTTTTAAGTGGCTTTAAAATAGAACATCAGCAAAACCGGCATATCCCATAAATACTAACTTCAACTACATAAATACATGTTCCCTCTTTGCATACATATATTGATATATAACCGTAATTAAAAATAAAGTCGTTACTACAAATTATACAAGTATCAAACATTACGCACGAACACTGCAAATCACACAAATCGCAAGATTTTAACGTGAATTTAATATATAACAGTTTTACTACATCCCCTGCTCCCTCGAAGAGTTCCAGTCACAATTTTGAAAATAGTATTACGTGAAAACCGTAGATATCCTTCTATGACGTTCCATCGTTTAAATATTATACCGTCTTGTATTGTATTATTTTGTAACCGAATAAATTTCTGCCTGTTTGTCTTATCGTTTGCCTTTCGTTTTGATTGGACTTTGCATATATTAAATAATGCATAGATATATAACTTTATTTCCTCCAAAAACATGAAGAGCTGAAGAAATAATAAGAAACCAGTTTACAATTGTTAACGAAAAGCATAAGCGTAATATGCATACATAGTAAAAAATCTTTTACTTCTTTAGCGATCAACAAGTAAACATTGACATTATAAACAGAGCAAACATATATATACACATTTTTTTTAAATATTATTTATAGACGTGGAATTAAATTAAATTGATCTTATTAAGGAAAATAAAGCTCCTAGAGGTAAATGAAAAAGGGAAAAAACAGTACGCATGTGGAATAAATATTGAACATATAAGATCATAATGAATACGCCTAACGCACGTACACTTGTATTCTCAAACTAATGCTAATCAAAACATACGCGAAAACAATGTGGCATTCTAGATACGAAAACGAAATTCTAGAATAACTTCTGTTCACTGATCATGTACTCATAACGTATTGCGACAGATTGATAGCAACATAAGAAACAAACTGGGTAACATTATTACATTTACATGCATTTTTATTACGATTAACAGATATGACATGTTGCCTTAATACTTTTTGTATTATTATATTTACCAGGCTATAATAGCGTTGCTCGGTACAACTTTAAAGTATTGTAGTGAGCTAATCTGAAATTGTTAAAGCAAAATTAATTCTGCTGTTTATGCTAATATCATACCATAGAAGCGTTCTATCGTATGAATAGATATGACAAAAACATCTATAATGTCTGTCGTACCCGTTAAATCATAAGGTAGTTCAAGATCTTTTTTTTTTTTTTTTTTTTTTTTTTTTTTTTTTTTTTTATTCAATATCATACATATAATGTAAACATGTATATGATCATACAACACAGTGATTGTATAAAGCAATAAAGTTCACACATGTTATACAAGATATGCTAATATATATAAATATTTTTTTTTAGAGAGAAAAGAAAAGAACAACAGAGGAATAGTTATGAAAAATGATGAGTTGTATAAAGTCGGAAGAAAGCATACTGTATTTGTGTGTTTAGTTGTATATTCACAATGATCTTGTCAGATTGAAAAAAAATATATAAACAAAAACTATATTAGAAAGATAAAAAAAAACTATTTTAGGAAGATAAACTAACATTAGAGTGAAATGTATATAAGTGGACAAAACATTATGAGAATTTAATCCGATTCCATTTTTGTTCAAAGATTTGTAATGTGTCATTACTAAGAGCTATTTCTTTCTCAATCTGGATTTTTAGTTTAAGACTATGGACAAAACAATTAAAATTTGGTACTTGTTTTGTGTACTTCATGTTTAAGATAAAATATTTCATCAATATAACCATAAAATTCACAATATTATTACCGTCTATTGATTTCAATGAGTTAATTCCGAAACTTACATTTAAGAAAGATAGTTTAACGTTTAGTTGCTGTTGTTCAAGAAAAGATGTTAATTGATTCCAAATAGGCTGGATGTGTTTGCACTCCCAAAAAAGATGTTCTATAGTTTCAATGTTTTCACTGCAGAAGTCACACAGATTTGAGTTAGATAGTTTGCATTTAAAGAGATATTTATTTGTAGCTATAATTCTATGGATGTATTTATATTGAAAATTTCTCAGTGTGCTTTCAATAGTTGCTTTATATGGCATGGTAAATATGTGTTTCCAATTAAGTTCATTTTCTCCAAAAAGGACTTGCCATTTATTTTGGATTTTGGAGTTTTCCGTAGGGTTTTTAATTTGTAGTTTGTAAAATATTTTATTTGTTTTGTTTTTTCTTCCAAGTATGTTTTCTACAAATGTTGTTTGAGTACATGGTGTATTATTTGTATTGATTTCAGATTTAATATGTATGGGTATGCTTTTGATTAGTGTGTAGTACTTTAGAAAATTATTTGAAGGTATTCCGTATAAGTAGCATATATTATCAAAAGAGTAGAAATCCTTAATTCTATAGTCATATAATTGGTCGACATATTTAATGCTTCGTTCAAACCAATCTTTATAGAAAAACGTCTTATTGTTTGAAGTTATGTCTTTATTGTTCCATAAAATTGTTTTACTGCTGGTTTGGGTTTCTAAGTTATGAGTGACATCACTCCACGCTGATAGAACATCAGACAGAAATATGTTTTCGTTTGCAATTTCATGTAAGATAGTATTGCTGATGTTACATTCAAAGAGTAAGGAGTCACCATATTTTTTTAGGATATTCTGGTAGAATAATTTCCATTTACTCGTATTGGTATTATCTAGGTATCTTTTAACCCAGTTGCATTTGATTGCATTCAAGAATGAGTCAATGTTCGTTAATTGGATACCTCCATTTTCTACAGATTGAATTAACTGAGTTCTTTTTATTTTATCAGGCTTACCATCCCATATGAAGTTAAATATTGCTGATTTTATATCGTTAATAACATCATTTGGTGGATTTGGGAGAACTGTTAATACATATATTAATTTAGGAAGTGCAAACGTTTTCAATACTGTGTATTTTCCGATTAGTGTAAGTTTACGATGATGCCATGATTTTAAGCAGTTTTTAAATTTCTGTAATTTAGGTAGTATGTTTTTAAGAACTGTATCCTTTTCATTATTTGTGAAAGTAATTCCTAACGTTGTGGCTTCATCGGAAGTCCAATTGAATTTCATTTCTTTTTTATATAGAACATTACTTTGTTTTAATTTACCTACTCGTAGCACAGTACATTTACTTTTGTTTAGTTTTAGACCCGATGTCATTCCGTAAAGGGTTAGCGACTCTATTAGTTTATGGAAAGAATCGTAATTGTCGTTTAAAAAGTAAGTTGCATCGTCAGCAAATAGGGATTGTTTGATTTCTTCGTCAGGTTCTAGTGATATGCCTTTTATGTGTTTATTTGATTGTATGTGATGTGATAGATACTCGATGCAAATAATAAATAGCGATGATGAGAGTGGACATCCTTGTCGAACCCCCCGTTCGATGTTAAAACTGTTTGAAAAGAAGCCATTGTTAATGATTATACTATTAATATCGGTATAGAAAAGTTTGACCCATTGAATGAGACTTTCACCAAAGTTCATATTTTCTAAGCAGGAGAACATAAATGAATGATCAAGCGAATCGAATGCCTTTTCAAAGTCTGCAAAGAATATTAGACCAGGACTATTTGAATTGTTGAAATAGTTTATGCATTCTTGGATAAGACGAACGTTTTCACCAATGTAACGTCCTTTTATGAAACCAGATTGAGATTTTGAAATAATTGATGGTAATATTTTTTTTATTCTGTTTGCTATACTTTTAGTTGCAATTTTATAATCATTGTTTAGTAAACTAATTGGGCGCCAGTTTGATAAGGATTCTAAGTTTTTTCCAGGTTTTGGAATAAGTGATATAATACCTTGTTTTTGTAGGGTAGTTAAGTTTTCATTGTTAAATGAAAAGTTAAGTGAATTAATTAGATGTGTTTTTATATCATTCCAGAATATTTTATAAAATTCGATTGTGATGCCATCAGATCCTGGGCTTTTGTTATTTTGCATTTCTTTTAGGGCTAATCCACATTCATATTCATTAAGCAATCCGTCGCACAGTTGTTTTTCCTCCTGGTTTAAAGCGTGATGTGTATTTTTAAAAAGGGTGTTATTTTCAACATTTTTTCGTTTATAGAGGGTTTCGAAAAATAAACGTTGTTCTTCTAGTATTTGAGTTCTGTTTGTTATATCTTTGCCATTGACTACTAATTTGTGTACAGTTTTTTGTTCACTTCTACGTTTTTCAATGTTTGCGAAATATTTTGTGTTTTTTTCATTGTGTTCAACATGCTGAGCACGCGCTCTTAGTATTATTCCATTGAGATGTGTATGATAGATTCCATCTAATATTTGTTTTTTTAATGTTATTTCATTTTCAATGTCGGTGGTATCATTTGTGTTTGTTTGGTGCAATTGTTTTTCAAGTGTTTCAATGGTTTTGATGGTTTCAGTTTCAAGTTTGTGTGTTTCTTTTTGTTTAAATGATGTGTATCTAATTGTTGTGTTGCGTATATTTCCTTTAATTACTTCCCATAAGGTGTTTGGGTTTGCATCTTTATTATTTTGAACTGTATTTAATATTTCCTGTTTTATTTGTGTTTGATATTGTGTATCTAATAAGATGCTGTTGTTAATTTTAAAGTATCCTGGGCCTCTTTCAGGTTGTATATTGTGCAGTTTAAGTTCAACTGGAGAGTGGTCAGTCATGAATCCTGGTTTTATGTTGCATGTGTCAATAATGTTGCAAAGAGATTCAGATATTAAAAAATAGTCTAATCTACAAAATATTGTTGGTTTTGTGTTTGAGTGCCAGGTGAATTTGCTTTCGTTTGGATATATTGTACGCCAGATGTCTATCATATTGTAGTTTTCAATTATGTTATTTAAAATGTTTCTATTTTTAGGATGAGTATAAAGGTTTCCATTCTTTTTGTCTAATAATGGGTTAAGAACAGTATTAAAATCACCACCGATTATAATGTTTTTATCTTGGTTATTAATTATAAAGGATTGTAATGTTTCATAGTATGTGGAATCATCTATGTTAGGGCCGTAAACATTAATTAATGTTAATTCTGTTTCGTGTATTTTGATATCTATACTTGCTTGTCTGCCAATTATTATTTCGTTAAAGTTATTGACTGTGATACCTATATTATTTTTTATCAGAAAGGCAATGCCTTGTTTATTAGTATGTTGTCCACTAAGATAGATGTCTCCGTCCCATTCATCTTTTAAGGTTTGTGCTAAAGTATGTGTCAAGTGACTTTCTTGTAGTAGGCATATACTATATTTTTTTTCGTCTAACCATTTGAAGATTTTAATGCGTTTGTCTTTATTGTTTAGCCCTTTTACGTTCAGAGTGCATAATTTAATCATTTAAAGAGAGGGAGGGTGTGTAAATATTATTATGTGGGTTTGTCCAGTAAGTTTCTATTTTAAAGATGTCCGTGCATTCATACAAAATTAGAAAACAAAAATTAAAGATCCAAAAATATGAAGATTCTATAGACGTGAAGAAAAGAAAAGAAATAATGACAGAAGGAAGAAAAATGAGCTGTAAAATATGAGTCCCAAAACAGGTATCTTGGAGCAATAAATATAATACAATATTCATAACTTTCAGCTTCTGCATGTTTAGACACAAACAATTCAGCAACCTAAACACAAACATACAGTATAAGAACAAAAAGTACAAAAGGAGGCTTAAGGTATAATGAATGATTGTGGTTGCAATCAAACATAGGGGCTTATTTACATTAAAATACATGATTTACAACATATGAAAATATATTATATGTAATTTTATGGGTAATGTATTATGTATGGTGAAACATAAACATGTGACAAACAAACTACTGTCTTCATAAATCACACAAATAAAACCCGAATGCAACAATGTATGATGGTTCATTTTATTTCTACTTTTCATATGTTTATAATTTAAATAATTATTAATTAAGCAATAAAGTTGGATAATTTGGGAAAATCTACACTTAAATATACTTATTACAAATACATTTGAGCTAAACATTTATTTATGGAAAGAAAAAAACATCACCAGATATATTAAATTAAGGATTTTCATCAACATTCGTGTATTGCAGATATCAATTATATTCATTGAAAACATTTAGTAAGAAAGAAAAAACACATCCCTAAAATGAAAGAATTTTCTTTGACATTCATATTTCTAATAATAAGAACATTTCGCAATAATTTTTAATATGGAAAGCTCACTTCATTCAGATTTACTTATTTCACAAAAACTGCATTTACACATACTTTTTACACATGTACACGTGTTAATCATATAATTAATGAAAGGATACATATCTCAGATAATAAGAGTTTTCATCAACGTTCACTTGTTGCAGATATCAATTACATTCATTTATAGACCTGACAATATTTAAAACATGTATCAAAACTTATTTATGTTCTAAAATATGTGTCCTTTACAGACTCTTATTTCAAACATTAATAAAGAAAATGAACAAGTCCGGTTGAATAATTAACCATTGTGATAAACTGCGTATGTTGTAAAGAACAATTACATTCATATCTATCTTCACATCTGAGATATAGTATACAAGAAAAGGCTAGTTTACAATAGTTGTAGTTCTTACCACTCACAGTAGAATTATAAGCATAGAGTAGTTTTAAAGGAGCCAATATAAGAACATGTAGTTTTATCTTGTCAAGCTAACATGTATAAAGGAAAATAATCATTGTGATCAGATAAACCGTTAGAATATAATTATAAGGATGTTTAATTTTCAATAATTTAAGAGCATCAGTAGAAATTGCAATTTACAATATATTTTTCTTTAAAGAGCAATACATTGTTCGTAATAGACCCATACGGATAGGTATAGGGATAACAATCATAAAATGTGCAACACAATCCTCTGTGCCAGAGTATGGAACATAATAAAAACAAGTACAATCATAAAATGTGCAACACAATCATCTGTGCCAGAGTATGGAACATAATAAAAACAAGTACAATCATAAAATGTGCAACACAATCATCTGTGCCAGAGTATGGAACATAATAAAAACAAGTACAATCATAAAATGTGCAACACGATCATCTGTGCCAGAGTATGGAACATAATAAAAACAAGTACAATGTCTGTATTTACATTAAATACAACAGTTTCTGACTTTCAAAAAGGATGTAATTTAGTTCAATAGTTCCCCTGTAATGTTTGTACATCACTATGTAGGGTAGGTTTATTAATGCATACATTATCCACAAATCTTAATGCAGCAACCAGTCAATAACATGGGAATATTTACTGTTAATTATAACATTTGATGTGTAATTTACATAACCTTAGTTCATACATCTTCACAGATTTTAAAATTAATGGGATTAGTATTTTAAACTAGATAAGGACTATGTTCTGCACTGTATTATTGCATAAGTGCTATATGGTCATGCTAAAAATAGAAAGTATGATTATATAGTCAATTTTTCAATCCAACAGGTGATTTTATAGTTAGTATCTTTATTTACTTATGTGATTGCTGCTTGCAGTTAATCGTAGTTTTTGGTAAAGGCTATATGGTCATGCTAAAAATAGAAACTATAAATCTATAGTCTATTTTTTTATCCAGCCGGTGATTATATAGTTAGTATCTTTATTTACTTGTGTGATTTCTGCTTTCGATTAATCAATTGCTAATTTCTACAAATTTAGACATAAACTGTTTTGTTTTTTTGTTTTAGAAAAAAAAATTGTATTAATGTCTTTTTTTAAAGTTATATGATTATTCCAAAGATTAGGTTAAGGTGTTTGTTAAACATCTACGTACATAAATTTTAGAAGATAACAACACAAACGGGTTCAACATAGAACAGATTAAAGCTAAAAATGCGCTGTTTTGGTTTTACATGTAATATAGATGTACAGTCATAAAATTAGAAACATACCACTTATGCAAGTAATGTTCATTTCTCCGGGTGTCCGCTCACGCCATTTCTTCTATATTGCCTGAAGCTTTCGATAACATCATTCACATTATCATATATGTCGAATTTGATTCGCTCACCGGCAACAGTTTGTCCATATACCGCACCATTAAAATACCACGCACTGTCAATATTTGGATGCAGAAGAAGCCTGTTGATTAAGCCCTGGTTCGGTTTCGTGACATCGTCAACCAGCTTGTAACCGTTGCTCTTCATGGGAGCCCGTTTCCGCATGATGGCAGATTTCGCAGAGTTGTTGCGTAGCTTTATAAGTACGGGGCGAATCTGCCCCCTCTTGGTAGGGATACGGTGCAATGCCACTATATCTATTGGTTGAAGGTCAACTTCCGTGTGGGTCTTCAGAATTTGTCCTACAGTTTTTGCAAGTGTTATTTCATTTTCTTCTTTAGCTTCTGGTATATTGAGGATTTTTATGTTGTTTTTCCTCGAATATTGTTCGTAGTAGTTTGCCTTTTTATGTGCAGTTTTACTTATGCCATAGGTTTTTTCAATTTGCTCATTTATGGTTTTGTTTTTGATCTCATTGGTCTTTTCGAGATGTTCAATTTTTTCTCTTAGGCTTTTATTTTCGAAATCTAGGCTGTCCATTTTGGATTGCATATCATTTACTTTTTCGTTGATCATTTGTTCAATTTTTTTGTGTGTGCTGTGTTCAAGGTTTTTCATAAGATTTGTGACTGTGTTCATTATCAGCTGTTCAACTTCATCTTTTTTTAGCATGCCTTTGACATCATCCCTTAAATTTGTAATTCCCTCATTCATGACTTGAAGTTGTACCTGTATTGAATTCAGTTCCTCCATACTTGAGTTACTGTTATCACTATTGTCTGGCCTGTATTTTTTGACAGCAGGCTTTGTCTGTGGCTTAGTCCCCGTGAAACTAAGTTTTGGCTGGTTTTTTGTTGTCTCGTTGCTCATGGTTTAATTGGTACAAGTACAGTTTTTTTAAAGTAGATAATTGATAATCACTATAGTCAATGGTTATAATCCTTTTGTAATCCTTTTACACTCTGCTGATGTTTAGGGGTTTTGTCCAGGTGAAATTTGATGTTTGTCCTACAGGTAAACACTTAGGTGTCACAAAAATATTTAAATCTTTTGATATCTACTTCTTCAAACTACTATTTTATCACATAACTTTTCCAGGTTTTCACTTTTTTTACAGCATCTATTAGTACTTCATGCACATGTTGCACTATAAATTACTACTTTTACTCCACTATATGCATGTATTTTAATGCTTTTTTGAAGAGCAAATTTATCCACACATCTCTCCAAGATGACCTTGACCAGAAGCCTAGTTCAAGATCTTACAATTAATGTATTATAACGTGTCATTATAAGTCTAATTTCCACAATAGTTGTCTGACATGTTTCTTTCGGTAAGACAAATATATGAAAAGTGGATATATATTGTTAAGTTAAGTACAGATGTTAGTGATAGCAGTTGCCCATGATATCAGTCTTACATTTTCGTTTCGGTTAGGCATATATATCTATGGCACTCTTAATGTTAATTCCATAGATGTTAAAATACCATCTGTGATAGATATATAATTCATACAAGTTAAATGATTAAACTGTATTATATTTTTGTATTTAAAGGTTTCTTTGCGATTGGTTATTCTACTTGTTTCTCGCAATAGTAAAATTGAACTAAATTTATAAACATATCCGGTAGTTGCATATGTGAAGAGGCCGATGTAGAGAAACCATTTAATGCAGGAAAAAGTGGTGTAATATGGCATACTTATGTAAATGTGTAAATATAACTTCTCTTTGTTATAGTTTGTTAAATCGATGTATATGTTTATAATACAGTCCTAAAAGGCTTCTTTTAAACAACATACTATCATGCTTATATGATGATAGTTAATAGCACGAAACAAATTAGGATAAATGTTTGCTACATTTTAAAAGCCAATTCCTATGTTTCTACATTATTAATAGAATATCATCCTGTAATCGTTACAAGGACAAAATAAATATAGGCCGCTATACTACCCAAAGAAGTTGATTGAAGAAACCTCTAAGATAAGAACATATTATACTATAGTTTAAAATAAATTGCTTAAATGCTTAGAAAACGTTCCATAATTATCTTGCATATATGTTTTTGAAATATTGTTATCAAAGTGATCTTCTCCAAATGTTGGAAACATACAACTACAACTTTTGTACAAATTGTGAATTCTAGTCTACACTGTTCGTCAATACTTGTCTTGTATATATGTCCTCGTTGGCTTAAATGCCTTATTGGATTGTAATTAACTGTCTGTCTGTCTGTCTGTCTGTCTGTCTGTCTGTCTGTCTGTCTGTCTGTCTGTCTGTCTGTCTGTCTGTCTGTCTGTCTGTCTGTCTGTCTGTCTGTCTGTCTGTCTGTCTGTCTGTCTGTCTGTCTGTCTGTCTGTCTGTCTGTCTGTCTGTCTGTCTGTCTGTCTGTCTGTCTGTCTGTCTGTCTGTCTGTCTGTCTGTCTGTCTGTCTGTCTGTCTGTCTGTCTGTCTGTCTGTCTGTCTGTCTGTCTGTCTGTCTGTCTGTCTGTCTGTCTGTCTGTCTGTCTGTCTGTCTGTCTGTCTGTCTGTCTGTCTGTCTGTCTGTCTGTCTGTCTGTCTGTCTGTCTGTCTGTCTGTCTGTCTGTCTGTCTGTCTGTCTGTCTGTCTGTCTGTCTGTCTGTCTGTCTGTCTGTCTGTCTGTCTGTCTGTCTGTCTGTCTGTCTGTCTGTCTGTCTGTCTGTCTGTCTGTCTGTCTGTCTGTCTGTCTGTCTGTCTGTCTGTCTGTCTGTCTGTCTGTCTGTCTGTCTGTCTGTCTGTCTGTCTGTCTGTCTGTCTGTCTGTCTGTCTGTCTGTCTGTCTGTCTGTCTGTCTGTCTGTCTGTCTGTCTGTCTGTCTGTCTGTCTGTCTGTCTGTCTGTCTGTCTGTCTGTCTGTCTGTCTGTCTGTCTGTCTGTCTGTCTGTCTGTCTGTCTGTCTGTCTGTCTGTCTGTCTGTCTGTCTGTCTGTCTGTCTGTCTGTCTGTCTGTCTGTCTGTCTGTCTGTCTGTCTGTCTGTCTGTCTGTCTGTCTGTCTGTCTGTCTGTCTGTCTGTCTGTCTGTCTGTCTGTCTGTCTGTCTGTCTGTCTGTCTGTCTGTCTGTCTGTCTGTCTGTCTGTGTCTGTCTGTCTGTCTGTCTGTCTGTCTGTCTGTCTGTCTGTCTGTCTGTCTGTCTGTCTGTCTGTCTGTCTGTCTGTCTGTCTGTCTGTCTGTCTGTCTGTCTGTCTGTCTGTCTGTCTGTCTGTCTGTCTGTCTGTCTGTCTGTCTGTCTGTCTGTCTGTCGTCTGTCTGTCTGTCTGTCTGTCTGTCTGTCTGTCTGTCTGTCTGTCTGTCTGTCTGTCTGTCTGTCTGTCTGTCTGTCTGTCTGTCTGTCTGTCGTCTGTCTGTCTGTCTGTCTGTCTGTCTGTCTGTCTGTCTGTCTGTCTGTCTGTCTGTCTGTCTGTCTGTCTGTCTGTCTGTCTGTCTGTCTGGTTACAAGTTACGAAAATGCAATATCGAATACGTTCGCTTAAGTATTTACGATTACAGTGCCCGAGCAAGGTTGAAACTTTTTATACGCATCCCTTAAGCCCACGATAAAATGTTTTAAGCTTTGTAAAATTTGACGCGCTTGCATTGAGGAACGTTTGACACATCAATACGTCTGCTTGTTTTTCAAGCGGTAAACTGCACAATTGTAAGTAGAAGCCTTCCCCGCAAATTTGAATGACGAGTGCCATCATGCGTGTTATTTTGGGATTATTGTAAGGGCAGAAAAAAAAGATTTTAATAATATTTTCACACCAACTTGAGCACTTGTGACACTGTTCCGCGTATTATCTTTATAACATGCGCCCTGTCGCTCATTTAAATGATTTCACTATGGGCAGCAACTCTGGATGGGATTTTGACATTGCATAAGGCACATATGGGTTACCGTCCTTCGGAATTATCGCGGACAAGCCAGGTCTTTGAGTTCATATTTCTTAATACCTGGCTTCTCTGGATGGGTTTTTTAACGTGTCTACGGAGAATGCTCTTCCACTTCATTTTTGACACAAATGTCCCACTGCTCAAGTACATATTTAGATTATGCATATAAAGTAACCTACATATATCTGGGATAAATCTTTGGCATTGAAAATCATTGTTAAGAAATCGCGTCAGTCTATTCAGGAACACGTGCTTGGCCAAGTATCTACAAGGAAGTCTGCATAACTGTCCAAAAAATATAAGTCTTCTTGCGTCAACACATGTTTCGAGCGATTCAATATCTAATATTGCGAGTGAGAAGTCATTGCTAATAGATAGTTTCAGCGACTGTATGTGTTTAACGCAAAACCTTTCTGCTACCTCAAGTCTTTTAATGTCCGTATGCGTATATGTATTCCAGAGTTCACATCCGTGCTTTATATATAACTACTTCTTGGTATAACGTTTAGTGGGTTTTAACCTCCTGGATGTAACCCACTATTTAGTATGTTTAGGACCGTTCCTCGCAGTTTGTTGCTATCGTCGTTCAGTGATTTTATTGTAGAAAGTAACTCTTCGCTTATAAGTCTTAGATGGATGTAAATCTTAACTTTTTTTAGTTGTTGTGTCCCAATATACCACTTTCTTTCACGACAAGACCATACACTGTCATTAAATGTGATAACGCCACACTTGTCGGAGCTATACTCGAACCGCGACAGCTTATACCGATCAGCGGACGACGTATTTTTCCACTCATCGGTCTGGCGCCCGGCTGATGATCGCACGGACACCGGGACATTTTGTAGCATCTGGCGGCGTCCGGATTAATTTTAAGTCTCGACGTCGGGCCCGAGAAGGAATCGACATGATATCGAAACACGATCGGACGATCAACGCTCGGTTATCGCCCAGCGATCGCCCGAAATCGGATTCATTAAACGTGTACTGAAAAAGGTCAGTGTATTTCCAAGGGGCATATACATCGGCCGGCGACAGTCTGATTACCGGAGAGACTCCGCACGATGACCGACTCGGACGGCGCTCGTTATGATACATGTCAAATGAATCCGATTTCGAGCGCACGCCGGGCGATAACCGTGCGTTCATCATCCGATCTGTTTTCGATCTCAACTCGAAGCCTTTCCGGGCTCGATGTCGGGTAAAAATGTTGTTGAAATTAAAAATTAATCCGGACGCCGCCCGATGCTACAAAATGAACCGGTGTCCGTGCGATCATCGGCCGGGCGCAATTCCGATGAGCGGGAATAAATATCGTCTGCTGATCGGACGGTGATTGGTGTCTATTTGTGACTGACGTATTAAATATTGTCACTCATTGGACGGCGGACGTCTCCGACGTGCCCAGTCTTCCCGATGCCTTGAGACTGGACAAATCGGCCGGCGACCGGATTATTTGTGACTGATGCTTTAGAGTACGTGTCACAAACGGATATCATGTATTGTAGTCCACGGCAGGATAATGCTGTAAGCATCTTATCATTCGCAAAGGTCGGTGCAAAAATGCTCATGTTAAACATACATAGACCGCACCCACTCTCCGTCAGTTCTTTAATAAGGTCGTTGATGAACGTCAGATACAGAATTGGAGATGTTTTGCTTCCCTGCCTGGTCCCCTGTTTAATTAGGAAGGCTCCCGACATTAGACATTTATACCTTGCGCTACTTGTGTTGTTCCGGTACAATTTTGCTATATTAAGGCTCATATTGGCGTCAATACCGGCCTTAGTCAGCTTGTAAATAAGGACTCCGTTCCAGACCCGGTCGAAAGACTGGCGACAGTCCAGGAAGCAGACGTATAATACGCTTTGGTTTTCACGGGCGTAAAACACACTTTCGTGCATTACAAATGACCTCATAAAGTAGCCGAGTTGCTACTGGAAAACTCCCTGCTGCTCATTTAGCCACAAGTCAGTTGGTTCGTGCGGCGTTGCAGAATTATCGTTTCATAGAGCTTCAACAACGAGGAAGTCAAGGATAAAGCTCGATAGTTGTTTGCGTCGTCTTTACGTTTTTTACCGCCCTTATGAAGTGATATTATCACACCCTTTTTCATTTCATCGGAGACATAAACATTTCGCAACATATATGTAATTACGTTTGCTGTGATAGGCATCTACTGACAGAAGTATATGTTCGTAACATATGGTGTCACATCCAGCGGCTTTACCGGTTGGTCAGTCTTTGGTAGCAGCGTGAACATCTTTCGGTAGAACAATTAGAGCACTGTTAAGTTCGATCGTCCACATCACACTGCGTACCCTATTTTCGACACATTGTTTCCATTCGTTATCAAATGTAGGGTTATCTAGCGGGGTGTATAGTGTTTTGAAATAGTTACCCCTTGCTCGGTGAGTTCGTGTGCGCCCATGTATAGCTTGTTATTTAATTTAATGCCAGCACTTTCATGTGTCGCATGTGATCTTTTTCTGGAGTTTACAATTTTTCAGAATGTTTTGCTGTCCATTTCAGCCGATTTAACTGTGTTGTTATGTTCAAACGTATTATTTTATTCGAATTGAAACTTAGACTTAGATAAGTGCAACAAATTTCTGCCACATGAACGTGACTTCAAATGCTGGCTTTCAGCAAAGACCTGTCTTCTGCCTGCAACAGATTGCGCCACAATAATTCAACAGAAAAAATCATAACAACATTATTTTAATTTTTCTTTATAAACAACTTACACATTCATCCTAAGACTAAATAATGATTGTGTGTTTTAACTTTATTGAGAAAAATATAACATTCGTAGCAGTATTTTTCAATATATATAATACATGTACAAACATTCAGTTAATTGTCACCATATTCATACCGGAACACTATTGTTAAATTTATATATATATAATATATGTAACATAATTACATGTTCCTTAACATTATATTAATGTTTAACAGTTTCTAAATTGATATATTCAACAAGATATCACTCACCTGGTTGACAATTTACTGTCAACAAAAATCTGCTATGTTTATCAACATACATTAAATTCACACTTTAACCGTTTTTGCGCATAATTTAAGATCACCCGCGTGATATATACCATGTGACAGCAACGCTTAATTAAGAAAATTAGTCTTGTTTCACAGAAAGTTACTATAACCGGTAGTTGTGTGATTATAACAGCAGACAAGCATTAACCAATCAAAACAATTATTTAAAAAAACACAGCAAAACTAATTGAAATGTTGCGATAATCTTTAAATATTTAAATGTATACTTTTACAATATTATCTTATATTCCAGAATCCACAATAATCGATTGCAATAATATAAGTGTCCGTCATTTTTAGCTGGCATGTTCGTTTTGTTTACAACAGAGTAACGTATCGTATTGTTCTACATAATTGTGTTTACGATGATTTTTGCAGCCATAACTTTCCTAAAACTTTTTCAAAATATCTACCGTAGCTTGAGAAAATGAGAAATACACAGGACAAAATTTCTACTTTTAAATACCAATTTTATTTAAGTAAATTTTGTGTATGTCCCCTAATTTTACATATAAAACCCACATCAGAAACGCGCAAACAGGCAACTCCTGAATGGTTGTTTTCCCACCCACTCGACTTTCTCAAGAGTAATTCATTAGTATTTCAATATTTAATGAATCATTTCATGTGTAAAATGACAATCAAAGACATTTGAAGAATTCCACTGATGGTGATAATTTAGTATAAGCCCGTATGATTGCATAGTTTTAAGTTTGTTGAGTGTTTACCTTTAAACACGTTTGAAACAAACCGTTTATGTTTGTTTAAATGAAATTATTCACGATTCTATCTAGAACTATTTCGTTTGTGTATCGATCATTTCATATAGATCCATGTAGATGTCATAAGGCTGTCTCATTTTCATATTGTGCTGTCCTGTACATTGCTAACTATTTGCGGTTTGTTTGATTGTACGTTTTCACGGTTAGCTGCCATCATTTTGTTTGCGACAAGTGGTATAATAAATATGATATATGGTTACTGACTCTTGATATTACTCTCTGCACAGGTCCTGGTTGCTCATTCTGTTCGACCCGCCGATTTGAAGAATCTTTTGCGGAAATGAATTTATGAAGGTCTGCACTTTCTTTGTTATTGCCAAGTTGATCCTCCGGATTTACCGTATACTAAGAGTGAGTTGACGTTGAAGTTGAACAGTCGGACTTTTGTCTGTAGAGCCAGGTATTTTGGGTTCAAGACATTCTTTAGATGAAGAACGCTGTTCTTTGGCTTTCGTTCACGTCCGCTTTAGTCCCAACCATCTTGTCGATGACACTTCAAGAATCTAATTCCTCTAAGGCCTCAATGTTTAGTTCGACTGGGTCACAACATGCGGTTTTGCTTTGAGGATCTTCGTATTTTTCTTATTGGACCCTCTTTCGCAGAGTTGGTACCCACTGTAGAGGTTTTCCCGAGTATTTTTTATGGATATGGGATAGTGGTGCCAGGTTGTCTAGGTAGTGCAGGTGTATTCCGTCAACGTTTTCATAACCCAGTCGACAATCGTCAACAAAAAGAAAAGGCGTTGGAAAACATCCATGACAAACTCCAGCTCTAACTGCAAAATGGCATCGGTGAGCCGATCTCTATGGATAACCTTTAGGACTTGGAATCATATGAATTCTTGATTATGTTTTCTAGCACACCATACTGCCGTAGAAGGATTCAATGGCCCTCCTATCCAGACAGTGAAGGACTTTCTTATTCTCTACAAAAATGATGTATGGAGAAGATTTCCGCTGCCGGGACTGCGCAACCATGATACGAATGTATCGGATCTGTGCAGGATCTGTCTTTTTCTGAAGCCATCTTGCTGGTCCCACAGGTCAGCGTTTACTTGGTCGTTCATTCTGTTCATTATAATCCGATTGAACATCTTTCCTGGTATGGACAGGGTCGTAACCCCCCGAAGTTGCTGATGTCGCCCTTCTTTGGTTACTTGATTAGGTGCTTTTCTTTGCAGTCTGATTGTATCTTATCCTCTCAGAATTTTTTCAAACAGTGTGGACAACATCTCCGTGATTATGTGTAGGTCCGCTTTAAGTGTTTCAGCTTGAATACCATCTGGTCATTCTGTCTTGCGCTTTTATACTGTACTATTGTCTTGCGGATCTCTTGTCTGGTCGGCGTGCTACAGTCTATGGAGAGATTCTTTGCTGCTGGTGTTAAATATGATGGGTTTGTTTAACAGCTCTTCAAAGTTTTTCGTGTTTCTTTTTAATGCCACTTCGTCTGCTTCTGTTGCTCAACTGTCTATGTGATTTTTCATGTCGCATCAAATCCTTTTCTAAGCAGTCTTATTTGCTTGAAAATATACTTCCGGTGGTTTGGATTTTTCGGCTCTGGTTTTACAGCTGCTTTATTTGATTTTCTGTCCTCCTAAATGTTCTACATTGTCTCTGTTGACAGCCACCAAATGTAATAGTACTTCGCAGGTAATCGAATGTCACTATACGTAGCTGTAATGATTGCGTTTACCTTCCACAATTTGTTTTCGATAGTCTGCTCTCTTCTTTTATCAGTTCATGCAGCACTTTTAAGATTCATTCAAAATTTTCTTTCTACTTTGCGTCCCACGGATAGCTTGTGCTGCATTTGTGGCGTTTTATGCTAGTCCCATCAGACCCTTTGTCAGCTTTAACTTGATTCATGCCACCAGTAAGTTGCGGCTCGACTCAGCATCAGCTCAACGCTTCACCCTTACGGCCTCAAGAGTCCTCCTGACGATGCAGACATGCAAACGACATACTACATGTACCTACGTCTGCCTGTTATACCTTACACACGAGGAAAATGAATACAGGCAATGCCAAGTCAATATGACAGGAATCTAATGGAAATTATTAGAACTTAGAATGTGTGCCAATTACAGCTTCTGTAAGGAATCGCTTTCGATTCAGGTTTTACATACTCAAAAAGTGAATAAATGTAAATGAGGACCGGACATTTGTCTCAAACATTATTGTATGTTTGTTTGTACACTATTCATACAAATGCGCTATAAAGTTTACAAAAAAAATCATCCAAAACCAGTTGGCTGTCTATATAATCAGCGTTAGCAACATACAATTAACGCACTTATTGTAATTGGTACAAAACCAACCACATGTGAAGTGAATCTTATATTTGGTATGCTCATTTATAGGGTAATAGTCGATGTCATGTCTTACTCAGAAGTACGATCTGCTTTCGAATAATTCAAAAATTCTAATCTAAGTATGAAAACAAGCTACACAAATGCCACAATACTTAAACTATTGTTTTTTTTCTAGTTTTAGTTACAGTGACGTGGACCAAAATCTGGCTCCATATACAATGCCAAGCTATGTATTCTTGTAACCTACACCCACCAGTAATGTTACTACCAAAATTGCGGAGCCATACCACAATCCAAACCCAAGTTTTTCAGTGGAAACCTTTTTTTGCATTTATAGCAGCAGTGATTTTACTAACAAAAACTGACATTATATAAAATGACAAGCTATTTCAACATGACAATTACATTCTCACAAGAGTTTGGCAAAATACCTCCAGATAAACCCAAGTTATTGGTTGGAAATCACTTACTTTTAGTTAGTGTGACAATAACCTGGCTCATCTCATATACTATCCCAAACAAAGTTTCCATGCTAGATTGCTACCAGTATTTCAAATATTGGTTAATGCAAGTAAACTTCATTGACCGGACACCACCTTTTTGAGGCTACTTAATGACCGGCCGCCGAACACCCGGCCGCCAAAACGGTCGTAACGTAATAAACGTTATAAACAGTAACTTTGTCGACTTGTCTGAAAAGCTTACAGTAATCGACGATATCTGTTTCACATGACTCTGAAACGAATCATTTACATCAACGTAGTTTTAATGAATGTTTTATAGTGATCATTATCGTCTGAACTATGTGGAAAAAAAACGCCATTCTTTTTAAAGGTCCATTCTCAGTGAAAACCAATACTAAACAACTTAACAATTTTATGAGACTAGACAAATTAATGCATATATGCAGCATCAAAATGAATGTGTATTTTAGTCCTAATTTACATCGTTAAATAAGCTTTAGATGACAACATTGTTTCCGATTTATTTTACAGTCTGCATCGCAGAAGCTAGTAAAATTTCACGTTTCGTAATTCGCCGTTTTGGAGATGGAATCATGTTAAAAAGGCTCAGATTATCATATAAATACATTTGTGTATATTGCACAGCAGATAAATCAAGATTTGAATGTGTTGGACTAAAAACCACAAATGTCTTTGCTCAATGGTCATTGCATGAGTGCCAACAATAATTAAGGTCTTCAACAGACATACAAAGGGTTTTGTATCTAACCGAATGTTTACTGTTGACCCTCGCGTATGTGGTTAATGATCAACGTTACGTACGATGACCTTAATTGAAAATTCGAAATCATTGATTGTCACGATTTCAAGTATAATTAGTTTAGTTTTATACTTACATTTTGGTAATATGTGTCTATTATTGTCAAAATAGTGCTCATCTCCAGACATTGTTTTTCATGCGAAATACTTTCACAAGACATACAAAAAACTATTTTCGGATGATGATGCTTTGTTTGAGCTTCAGCTGATTAACCAGATAACGCACTATATTTGCTTGCCCAACAAAAAGCATATAGTGGAGAAACCGAAATCAAATAACTTGAAAATGTTTTATGTATTGTCAGTGTTAAGTCAATTAACTGAAGCAAGTTAACAAAGACTTGTAATGGTTAAGTTGTTTGATATTGAGTCTAGATCTCTACAAACTGATCTAGCCGGCCCTGCAACCTGATATGCGACCGTTGCCAGACAAAAATGTAGGATGCATGTACTAAATTTTATTAGGGAATAATAAACGTATAGCGTTACAGTTCTTTAATACATTTAACAGTTATGTAGCTATAATACACATAATTGACTTTTGACCTTGAGTCATGACTTACATAATACGTTTGTAGTCTTGTCATTTGGAATCAATAATAAAGTCAAACGGAATTGATTTATTTCACTAAGGATAACCTTAAGCTAAGTTCAATTAAACGTTAACAATCCAATTTGACTTTTAAAACAGGTACATGTATTTGACTGTTAAACAAAATACATTGTTAATTAATTAACGAATTCAACGCACAACAATTCAAAAAAACATATCATGAACACATTCCAACAAAACAAAAAAAGTAACACGGTCTTAACTTACTTTCATTTATTGTGTGTATTGTGTTTTAGCCAGAATATTTTTTAAGGCAAAGGCATGCAAATTGCCGATTTTCAACATTCATTCAAATATGAAGGCTAACAGTAATTCCTCAGCAATATGTGCTGCCACCCGTTAACACTAAAATACTGTAAGCACACACTATATAAGATTGTAGTAGGAATTGTTTTCTACCTTAATTGACGTAATTGCACTTTAAATGTTAAGAATGTTTATATGTGATTCACTTAAGGAAATATGATAAATATTTCTTTTGTATACGAGATATTATTATTTATATGGGTATTTTGCATCATTGTATTATGATACAATTCTATGGTATAAATGATGTTATTGCTAATTACAATGGGACGTGTTTAGATCCTGATTTAGGATAATGTTTGGTATGTTTATAACACGTTCTTAACAATTAAGGATACAAAAAAATAGTTGACAATTAATAACTTAGTTCTAAGTGTTTCATCAAAGTTGACCCCTTTAATGCCTTAGGTGTAAGACTTAGGAAACCGCTCTAATGTAATATAATTAGAGATAAAATATAGTTAATGAAGTAGGTAAAGCAATATAAAGACAATGTGCTTTAACGCTTAGTTTGAAGCTAAAAACATAAATCCGAATAATTATTTATTCAGTATGTGTATATAACATGCTAATTCATACCCGTAGCCAGGGGGGTGCGTTGTGTACGTTGGGTGCGTTCGCACCCAATGTTTTTTGACAAGTAAAAAAATGTGTACTATAAGTTGCACCCAACTTTATTCGACGCAAAAAAGGTTATTTATCTTTTCCCTGAATCCAGTGATTCTTCGTATTTAAGCGTTACAATAATGTTGAATTCAAAAGTCTACCGACAGGTCACCATATATAATTGAATTTCTCTATGAAGTCATTTCCAAGATAGACCGTGATTTTTATTTACAATTTTTAACCGCAGAATTGCTGAAATCAATAAAGTTTCGACAGCAACATGTGAGATGATATATGCTATTATAATGAATTTAAACCGTTATAACATTTGATCAGGTGGACGTTAATGTTTAATGTTCATTAATTGTGACGGTACTTGAGCATAATGGGCAAATACGTCCTGTTTTTCAATGTCCTGGTATACACTGTTAAGGACTTTGAGACCAAAGGGCCAGAAGTTTGTTGTTATAGGGTCTTTATGAAGTTTTATATGTTTCTGAAATTCGTTTAGAAAACAGATAACTAATTCGTTAAAAATAGTTGACAAAAGTAAAAGTAACCAGTTATACCATTTTGTTTCTGTTTAGTATTCAGGGTGCAGAATCCGCCTGGTTTTCAGGTATTTACACACGGGCTGGACAGAATGTAAACACACCGTTCAGTACTTTATTTTTAAAAATATGTCACGTTATTGAAATACATTTGAAAAATCTTGAGTGCATAAAAGACAGTTTTTCTTGCAGTTTGTGCCGATCCTTGAGAATACGTCAGAAATCGGTGACAAAAATTCAATTTGCGTGAAGGATATTTGTGCAGTGTAAATAAAAAAATTAAAAAAAGAACACATGCTTATTAAATAAAGTAATTCTGATGTATTTCACATTGACATACGCAGCTTAAAAATCCATCTTTTATGCACTAGTTGGAATTCTTAAGAAAAATTGTTTTCCAAAGTTATTTGGAAAAAAGCAGCACTTACCGGTGTGTTGACTTCCATTAACAAAGTCACGTGATCCTGCACCCTGGCTTTGATGCAAATTAAAGATGCCCAGTTTTGTTAAACAGTGTTTGTTGTACAATACACTGTTAGCACGTTTTGAGCAATGCTAGGCCTCTGGAACTATCCATAGTAACAGACAAATAATTGTTTTGAAAACCTTTTAACTTGCTTGACTTGTGTATGGTAAAACAAAATAATGGTAAACTACACAAATTTTATCAGGATTCCAATAAATAATAATATTTTATATCGTTCTTCAGGTTTTTTCCTTCTTTGTGACCCGCCGAAAAATGGCCTTTTCCCCTCAGATTTTTTCCCCTCAGCTGGTTAATTTTCCCCTAGATTTCATTCCCCCCCCCCCCCACCCCAAAACAAAATATTTGTTTAACCTTTAAATATATAGATCTTCGTTAACCTGACCCAGTGGTGTAGAAAACAGAAAAAATAGGAAAATATTGCATAATTAAATCATCTGTTGTATTGAATTTGTTTTAAAAACAGTTAAATATGTTAAATTGATGATTTAAAACTTTCCTTATTTTTACCAAACTCCGGCGTTTTGCTTGATTTTTTCCCCAAAATCCGGCGTTTCGCGCGATTTTCTTTCCCTCAAAAAAAGACCAGGCCCTTTCCCCAAAATCAGATGAAAAAAACCTGTTCTTATTGTTGATTTTTCTTTATTTAAATGTGTTGTTGCATATGTAAACAAAGTATGTGCGCGCATACTAGTGTCGGATTAAACGCCGTATAATATAATGTATTTCCGTGACTGGTCGATAAAGGTGGTAAATGAAAAACGGTAATGGGAAATACATGTATGTTATATCATATACATGTCGGTCAGTCACTGAGTATGGTAAATGAAAGGGAAATTTCATATGAAAATGCTCTGTAACTTCAGTCTCTAAATACAGATAAAAAGTCACCAGAATGCAGTGTTTTACGTTTCTTTTTTAAAATGTTTCTAGGGGAAGAACCTTCAAACCCCCGATTGCAGGAGGGCAACACAACTTCGTTGGTCAATAACATTCGTAGATGGGCAAATACGCACCCCCTTTTCAAAACCCTGGCTACGGACCTGTTTTTATTGGCAGATTGGAGGACAACCGATTGTCGGACAACGACTCTCCGGTGAAATCCTTTAAGCTTAATTTTACTATTTTGTATATCCGGATTTCACCAAAGCAGTTTCGCTGTTCGACATCCAATCGACCTAAAAATCACATAAAACATTATACCCTTGCAAACACATTTATTCACTGAATATTTAACATTTAATTTTGACTAGACTATCTTGTTCCCCGGTTTGGACTTATGGCCATGGTTCCCGTACTCATCGTGTTGATCACAACTTCGATTCAACAGGTCGTCGAGCAAATTGTGCCTTTTAGGACAACCTACCAGCAAACAGTTAAAGCCACAAAGGCTAACTTTAAAATTATATGCCCAACTGAGGCTAATTTCAAATTTAAAACTGTCACAAAAAGCTAACTTCAAATTTAAAGCAACTGAATTTCAGTTAATGCCACAAAGGCTATCTTGAAAATAATAAGCCCAACTGAGGCTAACTTAAAATATAAAACTATCACAAAAGACTAACTTCAAATATACGGCAACTGAATTTTAATTATTCAAATTAGACCAAAATTAGCTAAATTGCAGAATGATAGTTTAATCCGTGGCTGACCCTGGGAAGCGGGCATCAATGCCAATTTAAACTATTAGAATATCAACTTAAGTATAAAAAAAGTTCTGTTGTGAGGTCGCTTTCCGCCGCACAAAACTGTATGTGGGAACCATGACGTCGGTGTTAGCGTGTATGTGGGAGCCACGACGTTCCGACTCCATGAGCATACAACCATGGAAACTGAAACATAAAACACACGAGAGCACCAAAGCAACACTTGTAATTAAACATGATAAAACATAAATTTTGGGTAAGTTGCGGGTGGGCTTAAAAAAAAATGCAAAATTGTCAAAGAAATTTTTTATGAACCCTTCAATTTTCGCCTGATCCGAAAAGAGGAAGTTGCAAAGCGGTGTAAACCCAACATCATCTCGATCAAATTAGCCCTACTATTTTACATAAGGCGGTGTTAAACTAACTCCGATCAAAATATCCCTATTTTTTTACAGTGCAAAACAGAACAGGACAGACCGCACTCCAATAACGATCGGTTGTCGATTAGCGATAACCGCTATTGTTTGTTCAAACTGCTTCTGTGAGCACTACTTTACAAGAGCAAACGTTTAAACGATACGCATGCCATATCGGCTTATGCAAAATACCGGGAACATATTTGTTGCTGAATTATGGGTTATGAAAGACAGCTTATCGATCCAGTGACTTCTCATTTATCTTCTAGATTTTATATATTTGTTATCAAGTTGTTAACACATGTATGATGTGTCACCGGATTAACGCGAGTAGGTTTATATCAGATTCAACATGCAAGTGTCCGAACATTTAAAATCATAAATAATTGGGCAAATGCGGATGTTCCAAAAATTTGTGTCACTAAAAAAATATTTAAGCTTACAATTGGGGTGTCAGAAAAATAAGAGTTATTATGGTGATGTTTCAGATTCAGAAAACTTAATGGCCCTTACATTAAATATTGACATTATACGATGATGTTTAATGACGCGGCGAGTGTATTTAATCTAATTAAGTTTCGAAATATTGAATACTTTATTTATCAAGTAACACGATAAATAAGAACACCCTGCCATTTGTTTTTCGAATTTGTGGAGGATTAAGATGTGGTAATGTAAGCAAATTATAATTCTATATCAGTAAGATAAGTTAATTGAGTTACTAAATGAGGCTAAAAAGTGTCATGTTTTGATAAATATTTTACATTTACTGTCGTTGTTATTTAGAAAAAAGCCTATTAAATTGAATGGAATAGCATTTCTGTAAAACATTTACTACACAGAAATTTGCAAATCGTTATTTACTACTTTATACACAATTAAGACCATTTGCATCAAGTAAATTATATAAGTGAGCATAACAAATATTTTACATTAGTGTTGTAATTATCGTTAAACATATTGTTAAAAGCTCTTGCAGCACGTACACCTCTAACTTATTAAGAAATTTAAAGGTGTTAATTAAACAGTTACTAGATGTTGAGATTAAAGAAACAATATTTGTGTATTAGTAAATGTGTTGAAAAGTTATCATGGTTTGTTAGAATAACGTGTTTATTAACAATAAAGTTGCTTAAAAATCATTATCTCACATATTGTGGTTATAGATACGTTGTTTGCAGTAAGATTTCAGTGACGTTTGTCGCAATAAAATTCGTCTATATGTTACAATTTTAAGCCCTCATGTAATGTTAGATTATAGTCAGTAACAATTAAATATCATATGATGCATAAGTGGCAAATACATTGTTGAAGTAAAAGTGGAACAGGAGTCGTTGGTGATACAATTAAAATGTAAAATAGTGATAACGTATAAAGACAATAGAAAAATTTAAAGAAATAAGTTATAAAAATGAGTCTGCAAATGACCTACGAACTGAAAACAGAGGAACTTAAGATGTGTGTAGATGAAATTTCCGATGCGCTAAAGACCATAAGTGCTCACCAAAAGAAAATTCAAGACAAACACAAGCGAAAAGAGGACGGGTACACCAGTAAAACTCTCGATAAGTTGGAAGCAGAGTATCGTGTAAAATGCATTGAGATAAAGACGAAATGTCAACATATGGAATCGGTATGTTAATTTGGATATATATATATATATATATATATATATATATATATATATATATATATATATATATATATATATATATCAGAGATTTTGAAATCGATTTTGAATATGATAGTTTACATTTGTTTTTATTACCAATGAAACCACTGGTAAAGTCCCAAATAAGGTTATAGCGTTCATCGTTTTTTCTGTTATTTTTGACATAACGTAAACCCATCTTAGACTTCATGTTATAACATGTTGAGTTTTCAGTCGGTTAACTCTTACTTGATCAAACAGAAACAATCTGACCCTCCGTTTTACAATATAATCGAACGCAGCAAAGATTTAAAATTTCAATATGGAAAGAAACAAGTTTTCTTTATTTTTCGCCTATCTAGTATTTAATTCATTGTCTGGTTAGTATCGGAATAATTCTTAAAGGCAATCGAACGTCAATAAATATCCTTGTTATACTAAAATGGAGAGGTTTAAGTGTTCTTGCATAGCACGTAAAGCGTAAATAATTGTAAAATTATTCCCGCTTTCAACATATCAATTGTATTCCCCGGATGCATGATGTGCGTGTTTTCCATAACAATCTGCACCAAACTTGAACACATTAATAAAAAAGAATAAATGTCAAACTTATAGTTTTTATATATTTATTCCGTGACAAAATTGACACAATGCGACAAATTGTTATATAGGATAAGTTTAAAATCAAGCGACGAAGGAAAAATCCAGGGACATGGCATACATTAAAGAGATATTATGGGCATCTAACAGTTTATAAGTGTCTATCGCAACCGTTCTTTATTTTTGGTGTTTTCACTTCATATACATTTGTTAATGCAGCATCAACATACTAAAACAATATCCCGGAAAGAGAAAAATAATGCATTTGAATATCAACCGTACTTTCGTGTTGACAACTGACGACAGAAATGATTCGATGAACGATGTGAATCTAAATTGCGTTTTAGTGCAGATTCGTTTATACGACACACAGACACTATTTTGTTTTACGGATCATTTCGGTTTAGAGGACTGGGTGAATCATGTAAAATATCGAATATAATATATAGTTTTTTATAAACAACTGTTCGCAAGATAAGTTGCAGATACTTGGTCAGTTACCACATTTTAACTACCTCTTTTGACCTGTTTATTCTTTTCAGCTCAATTCAACAGTGAAAAATGTCCATAATATCACTTTAACACGTTATCTTATACATGTCGCCAAGGAAGTAACTAAAACCATTGATCATACAATAGTACTTTTTCATAATAATGCGGTTTTCAATCCGCATGCCTCGGTAGGCTGAACGGAAACTGAATATTCTGATTTGCCCGTAGGGCCGTTGAATTACACATCTGTGAAAAATATCAAATACATTAAATAAGAAGACAAGATTACTATTGATGCAAAGCATCAAAGGGCGTCGGGAATTTCAGTGTAAAAGGCACTCAATGAAGTAACATGGAACGATTTTTTTCTACGGTAAATATTAATATATTGGCCGATTATTTTAAACAAAATAGAAAAAGATACTGGTATAACCATTATCTATGATTTTGTGTTATAACCCCCAAATAACCATTATCTATGATGTTGTGTTATAACCCCCAAATATTTCATAGTTCATTTTATTTACATTGGTTTCCTTTTTTTTACTAGCATCCGTGTGCAGTTTTCATTAATGGTACAGAACTGTGTAGGTTTTAAAAAATCTGCTTCATCTTGTAAGCGTAATTTCATATTTTTCTCAACTTCAAGGGGAGATAATTCTAAACTTATTCTTACGTTGCTCATTTACGATAGGGGTTGAGTATTCATTGATATGAAAACACTGTAAAAGTTTGAATGTTTTTACGAAACCCTCCACCCCCACCCTCTCACACATATATTTCATGGGCATAATAAAAACAAAACATGGGTACAATAAAACAGCATATTTATTTAAACTAAAATGTCTACATCAAAACAAAAAGTTAACATAGAACACAACTACAATAATTTGATTCTACTGGGGCTCGAACCTTGGGCCTCACACATGTGAAGCGAGCGTGCAACCACTACACTTCGGAACCGCTTGAAAAATCCCCTTCTAACTAAGATATTTATAAGTGACTGTAGTATAACGGTCATCAATAAAGCAATAAACCGTGTAATCGCTGTCGTCTTGTAAGATTGAAGAAAATACGCGTTAACCAAAACTCGAACAGCAAAAGTGTGCGCTATTGTTACAAGCACCACAAAATAAATATATTTTGATTATGTTTCGTTTTTATACAAAACCAGAAAGTTTCACCGGTTAGCGTATTTGCTCAGTCCCTGTGATCTTTTATTATTGCCCAGTCCCTGTGATCAGTTATTAATTAAAAGAATTAGCTTTGCATTATTGGCAATAACTGTTGTAGTAAATGTAATAGGCACAAATGCAGTACTTATTTACACTAATTGACACAAACAATCACCACCATGCAAGATATTCTGACAACAAAAATATATGCATTGATCCGTAAAATAACTTCTCCTCCCATAAGCAAAAAAAACGTATTACATACGAGTCGCCGCACTTCACTGCGACGCCGATAAGAATTATCAAAAGAACAAAGGAACAAGGTTTTGAAACCGCATGTTGCATGCTTAATACATTTATGCAGAACTTATATATTAAAAACCACGACTTATGTCAATTTAGGTTATTTTCAATTAGTATATGCTTTAATGTTGAACGTTTCGGTTGATATGATATAAACTTAAACGAATCAAAAAGGTGATTAATTATTTTGATCTATAATCCGGTAAAAAGATAACACAATTATGTTTGCTTATAAATAACATGTGTAATTAAAAAATGAATTAATTGTTGCTTATATTGCTTAAATTTAACGTGCATATCGCATCCCCCAAATCTGTGTTTCAAATCAAAATAAAGCACTTCATTTCCCACAATAAAATTAGCAGATACGTTTAACATATATTGTGTCATTGTCAAACTTCTGTGCTTCAATATAATCAAATGTTTTATGTAATTGTCTTGAACTGAGGTTTTTTCTTCACCAATCTTTGGAAATTGACCGTAGTTTTGTCTCGGTGGACTCAATTACAACATAATTTCTGATTTTACAAACATTAAATTATTATGATTATTTTAGAATAGAATTGGAGTTATGGTCTTTGAACGAGCATTTTATTATCATTGTAGTTGAAATATTGATGATTTTAACATATTTAAAATCATTGTAGTTGAAATATTGATGATTTTAACATTTAGTTATTCTCTGTGTTTGTTTCATTTTATTTCTCTTAATTTGCGAAGGTTACATAAGAATGTTGTATAACGTTGGCGAAGATTTTTATCCTTGGCACAATCGTTAAACGTTCTGTATTAAGTGCAACATACTAACCGTTTGAGATCAGATTCTTTAAAATCACAAGAAACTAATAATACGTTAATATTCTCAAAATATTGTATTTTATATTGTGTATAACCATATTATCGATTCTGTTAAAACGTATCAGTATAGGTTGTGCTGAAATTACCCCACGGTTACGACTATATCGTTTCCCAAGTTGAATTTGACGTGTTAAATAAACATTAGTTAGAAAGACCATGTCTAAAACATTATTTACTAACAGTATGAAATCTAGACATGATTTGAAATAACTTTGTAGAGGTCAATGATACGATATAAAATAGAAAATACAAAGTCTGTACTTTCTATGTGACTTCTAACAAATATAAAACGCCTGGAAATTGTAGTTTTAAACATGTAATGTTTTAAAGTACATTTGCTGATAGAATATGCACATTAATATATAATAATCAATTTAAAATAGCACACACATCCTCATTTCAAAAGGAAGAATACATTTAACTTAATTTTGTACGTTGAAGTTTCGGAAAACTTCTTCTGACAAGTGTTTGAATTCGTTCACACCGACTGATAGACGTAGAGAATAGAAAAGTGATTCGATTATATCATCATCTTCTTTGTACCGCCAATGTATGTAGAAGACCTTTCACACTTAATATGCGCTTGTTAAAAATACAAAAATTTTATTTGAAGATTATCAATTACGTTACCGAAATTGTTGTAGTATGTCAAATATATGCATATATCAAACGGAAACTTGGTGTTTATAAAACAGTTTAAAGAAGCAGAAAAGTATTCTCTGACGAAGTCATCAAATATTCATATAAACAATAAACGCAAATGAATACAAGACCAGTGAATATCACAACAATTGTGCTATGGCAAAACCTTACACGTCGTACTTTTCATTTTAATACAAAATACATCCGTTCGACTTAAGATAAGATAAGATAAGATAAGATTTATTTTGAGTCGGCAAGAGTTTAACAACAAACATAAGCTCATGAAGCTTGTACAACTATAAAACATGATGAATAACGATAACAAGTGTATAAAAGCTGAAAGACTGAAAAACAATTTGTTATTAAAAGGCAAATATGCATAAAATATATAGCATGCTATTATAACATCAGATATGGCAATTTAAAAGGTTCAGATATGTCTGCTTAATAAGTCTGATAATTATTTAATAAAAAAGAATAAAATATCCACTACATTTCTTGTAAAATTGGTAATAGGTTTAAACAATTGTTTCAAGTACAAAGCATATATAATAAGGCGTTTTTACTTGACATTTAGCATTTTATAAGCATATATACGTAAAAACATGTAAAGCATGTAACATAAAGCAGAAACGAGCACATTAAGTTTACGGAGCATACAAAACACATAAAGCATACAAGGCATGCGAAGCATATAGAGCATACACATCATGCAGAGCATACAAAACATACAAAGCATACAGAGCATACATAGCATGCAGAGTATACAAAACATACAAAGCATACAGAGCATACAGAGCATGCAGAGTATACAAAACATACAAAGCATACAGAGCATACACATCATGCAGAGCATACAAAACATACAAAGCATACAGAGCATACATAGCATGCAGAGTATACAAAACATACAAAGCACACATAGTATACAGAGCACAATAAGTATACAAAGCATACAAAGCAAACAAAGCACACAATGCATACAAAATATACAAGGTATACAAAGCAAAGAAAGTATACAAGGCATACAGAGCACACAGAACATGCAAAACACACAAGGTATACAAAGCGTACAAAGCACATAATGCAAATAAAGCATACAGAGCATGCAAAGCACACGAAGCACACAACTCATACAAAGCTAAGCAAAAAACTAACACCATATAACATTAAAGTGATATTATGGGCATTTTGCACTATTGAATTGAGCTGAAAAGAATTAACAGGTCAAAAGAGTTAGTTAAAATGTGGTGACTGATCAATTATCTGCTACTCATCTTGCTGCCAGTTGTTTATACAAATATATTTTATATTCGATATTCTTACGTGACCCACCCATTCCTGTAAGCCGAAATGATCCGTAAAACAAAATTGTGCCTTTGTGTCGTATAAACGAATCTGCACTAAAACTAAATTTAGGTTCAAATCGTACATGCATGATCAGTTGTCAAACGAAAGTACGGTTGATATTCAAATGCATTATTTTTCTCTTTCCGGTATATTGTTTTAGTATGTTGATGCTGGATTAAGAAATATAAGTGTATATGAAGTGAAAACACTAAAAATAAACAACGGTTGCGATAGACACCTAAAAACTGTTAGATGCCCATAATATCACTTTAAAGTAGAAAATGAACTTAGAACTAAATGATGTGATGCTCTCTTGCTGTGGAAATCCCATTCAATCTACAGCATTTGCACATACAGATTCTGAGAATGCATTAAAACAATAACTGCTTTAAAATATTTAAATGTTACGCAGAAAAGAAATAATGATGAGACAACTGCAGTCGCAATAAAAACGGGTCATTCATAAATACAAAATACATGTCGGAGAGTTTCCTGTATAATGAAATTAAGTCATCTGTCGGTGATCAGCCAAAAGTCCCCTTAAGTTGTTAATTTGACTCCACTGACCTCTTAAGCACATCATGGTGTGTTTGACAGTAATAGTACTGGCTTACTATTGAGCAGTCATTTAGGCTTAAGGAACCAACTGATATCAATATGGCGAACATAATACGGATAATATAAAGTCTTAGCCATTTTGTATGTAACGCAAAGTTGCAATAGCTACTACCAAGTAAGTCTCGGTCAGAAACTTGGCAGAAACAACTTTAAGTCTACATACCATTGTCTTTTTCTGACGGAACTTAGTTTTTCATAAGAAACTTGATTCGAAGAAAACATAGGCAACTGATGATGATCATTATAATGTATATGTAGCGTCATTTTTGGGGTATAGATTCTACTAATTGCATTATATATTGTGTCTCTATTTATTTATAAAAATCAATGTAACTCTACTTATATGCATTTAAAGTAATAGGTCAACTGCAATTATTACACGTTCCAGCTTATCCGATATAAATGCCGCCTATATTTTGGCAGATTCTCTAAAATAATTTCATTGTTACAGTTACTCCAGACAGTTCCTGTGTCAAACTATTCTTGGAGAACAAGGTATGTTTAGTTACACCAACTAAAAAAACTGTCTCGTTATATGTGTATCATTCGAGTAAATCATCAACATTCTATTGATGTATCGCTCAGACATATGTTTGACGAATAATTATTGTAACGCAATCAGTGTTTAGGTTATTTGCAAAAGCCATTGTCTCTTGAGATTAAAACTAAAAAACAATCATTGTAGAAAATATTTTATTTTGAGATCCGGCAAACAGCAAACCCATAATATTGGCAGTTTTTTTCCTTTTTCATATTTTCTCATTGTGTGCTGATCTTATATATGCGAAAACCATTGCATATATATATACCATTACGTCATTGCATTAGAGTCATTATGACTCGGTGACAAAAATGGTACATATAAAGCAACTGCGCCGTAAATATCGCTGTGTTTAAAAGATTAATAAACACAGACTTGTTCGTACAATAATTAAACTTAACGTAGCGTTTTGGAATAGTAGATTATTATAAAAGATGTTTTCACATGATGTCGGAATCTAACATTGACTTAAGTTTTCGGGTCCTTGCTGTTTCACGAACACGTAGTTTTCTCCCTTATCATTTTGACCTCGAAAATCTAAACGTGAATTCATTAAATAAATCTTTGCCTTCACTTTTTCTCATAATCTTATTTCTTGAAATAAAATATTGATTCGAACAAATACTCTTTATCATTTTTATACAGATCTTTCGGCAGTAAGAATTCCATTTCCGATTTATAGTAAAACATTGTAACACAAAAAAGGATAATATATAAACTTCGAAGAGAACGCTCTTAAAGTAGTGATCGAATACCATTTCTGTAACTGATTTGATACATTCATTACTATGCAATTGTGTAGACAAAGTTAAACAAAGATGGAAAACAACGACAATTGACAAGTTCATTCTTCATATAAGGCAAATAATCTGAAGATATGTGGTTTGTCAACATTGACAAGTATTTATTATTTTACGTGTAGGGCTACAGTGGATATAGCGATATGTAACTGTCAATAAAGATTTAGATAAGTGGTTCACTATTTACCACTCTTTAGACCCCATGTTGAGACTCAAAAATATACCACGTTTAATTAAATGATTTCACCACACGTGAAGATAAAAGTATAACAGACATTTTAATCTCCAACAGACAACATTTATAAACGCAGTTAAGGGGCAGATCCTGATTGAAAGAGTAGTTTGCTACTTTTGACCCTTTACGACCCTCTATGGCCTCTAGGTTGTCTAATAAATAATTCGTTCAATGCGATCTTTGTGATAGTTTTGATATTTGCTAAATTAATATTTCCAATAATACCAGAAGCAAAATAGTCCAGATGGACCAGACTAATTTTTCTAGCTCTCTGGTTGGTCAATTAAAGATTGTTCAAATTTAATGACTTCTTTGCAAAATTTTACTGGAAGGTAAATTAATTTTTGCTGTAAAGTCTAACTTATATGTGGATAATATTATTTTGTTTTATAAATAAATGCTCAACTGATTTGAAAAGTACAGGAACTTTTGACAACATAAGAATGCCACTTAAGCATTTATATTATTTTTTGTTAGCTTTGTTCAGAAGAAGACTCGTTGTTACCGCTTTAATTTTCGATATGTGCCCAAAACAAAAAGTATAGTGAAAATCAACAAAACACTATTCTGATGGTTCTTCAAGATTGCAATTCCATTTTACTCGATCTATATATCTATTCACTTTGAACAACTCTTGTAGTTGAAAACATATGAACTGGACAAATAATTTTAATAATAATATAAAATGAGCATACAAATAATGTACGTAACCAAATTTAAAGGTAATTATTAGCATAACACAAACAAATTAATGGAGGCAAACGTTATCGCTTTATCAAGCCAATAAAATAAATGTACCTAAATGTCCAAACTTCAAATTTTATAGTCAGATCAATCAGCAAAACGGGAAACAAGACTCAACATGTTATATTTATACAATTTCATAACATGAATCTTAAGGCGAATATAATAGTGAAATATATATTTGGACTAATTCCGCGTTTATAGCTTTATGGTATCATTAGATACATTGCCTCAACCAGATGAAATATTCATCAAATGAATTTTAATATGTGACCATATTGTTTGTTGGTTTTGAAAACCGTTTCATATTGTAAAAGGCCCGCCTTTGTTCAAATTGTTTTTTAAGTTATAGTACAAATTGCTAAGTGATTCATTGTCGCTTCCGAAAAAGTTTCCGGGTAATAGCATTAGTGTTTAATTGAGAGGATATTGATCGGTGCAAATGTTATTCTTTATTGTTAAATCAGATATTAAACAAACATTTACGCAGCATGTCTCGTTCACAGGTTGTTTGCATATCTTGCTTGCTTAAGCTACGATAATGGAGTCCGGCGTCGCATTAAAACGCATTAAAAAAGATATATCGGCAAGTAAAGTGCATGCTTGTATTTACAATGCTTTTTACGTAACAAATATCGAATATAAAGCGTTTGGATGTTAGCAACTGCTTCAATACTTTAAATAACGAGCTTGAGTTTGAGCACACAAATATTTGTCAAAACAAATTTATAAAAACGATTTTCTGTTTGAGAATCCCGAAATCATCCGCGGTGAATTAGATCCGATCCAGAAAATATGTATATTTAATTGTGATAAAACTCTTCAAAAGAAAGAATAACATTGAATTATTGATAAATAACAATGTGTAAACTGTAATAAAGTAAATGCCTTTTTTTAACAGTATTCATCTTATATGGTATTAGCACTTTATTTTTCGGTCACATCTCTGGGAGTCGGTAAGATTTAGTGGCGTTTGCTTTTTCGTCTTTATTTGGTATTTCCTAGCAAAGGACTAAATTGTGTAAACATGGCTAATTAAAGTTCCTCAATCAACTGCCTTTACCAAAAAGTTTCATCTCCTTTGATTTTTTTTCTTCTAATCCGTGTTCAGGTGCGAGTCCGATTCAATTTAAAACAAAAACAGAACAAGCTGTTTGTACGGATTCAGTTTCAAGTTTATTAAGGGATGCGATTGTGCAATCGTAGATCGAGAACCGTGTTTAGCATATTGTACTTTATATTGACTATAAATAATATTCAAACTCAATTATAATCAGTACGACAGTATATACAATGCTGCAATGTATTTTAGTTAAATTTAGCATTTCTAATATGTATATTTGAAGGGCACGGAAACTGTACTGATCAAGACATGTTTGCTGAAATATTCGTTAATTTCAAACTTTCTAACTTCATTATTTAAGACAATGAAGTAAGAAGTTTTTACACTTTTGACAACTATTATTCCTCTTTAATACGATTACCAAAAAATGTATTAAATAAAATGTTGTATATGTATTTGTTAGTGAGGTTTACTTTTGTAATCTTTACAAATACATGTCTATCCTATTGATAATATACATATTTAGTGCTGATGAATGTTCAGTTTCCTCTCTGTTATAATAGGACTATTATTAAATTTAAATCTTTTCCGTATTCGTAATATTTTATATACACTTCATGTTAATATTAACATTATATTTTGAAGGGGCCTTTTCATGTTTTGGTAAATTGACAAAATAAAAATAAAATTGTTTCAGATTCGCAAATTTTCGTTGTAGTTATGATAATTGTGAGACAACAGTAATGCTGAACATTTACCATGCTCTAAAATTCCATAATATGCATATTTTGACAACTTAAAAACCTGAAAATTATAAAGCGTTGCAACTCGAAACGATTGAATACTTTGGATAGCTGTGTTGTTGTCGTTATAGTTCGTGATACTACGAGGATTGCTTATATAAATTATAAAATACATAACTCATTGTATGAGCACGGATGGTCTAGTGGTCCACGCGATAGACTTTTACTCCAGGGGTCAGTGGTTTGAGCCCAGTTGAGGGTTACTTTGTTTTCTTTCTTTAATTTTATTCTTGTTTTTTTTTACTGAAGCTTTTTAGATCCAATGTTTACATTTGTCAATATAAAGCATAACATAGTAGTAGTAGTAGTAGAAGTAGTAGTAGTAGTAGTAGTAGTAGTAGTAGTAGTAGTAGTAGTAGTAGTAGTAGTAGTAGTAGTAGTAGTAGTAGTAGTAGTAGTAGTAATAATAGTAGTAGTAATATTAGTAGTAGTAGTAGTAGTAGAAATAGTAGTAGTAGTAGTAGTAGAAGTAGTAGCAGTAGCAGTAGAAGTAGTAGTAGTCGTAGTAGTAGTAGTAGTAGTAGTAGTAGTAGTAGTAGTAGTAGTAGTAGTAGTAGTAGTAGTAGTAGTAGCAGCAGTATTAGTAGTAGTAGTAGTAGTAGTAGTTGTTGTTGTTGTTGTTGTTGTTGTTTTTGTGTAGTAAAGGCAATATTATTAGTATTTATTTTTATTCATCTAGACATACAGACAGATTGACAGAAGACAATGATGTGTTGACCACAAGGTAATTAATTATTAATTGTGTTACCATGTGTAGAAAAAAAGCACATTAATCACATTTATAAAATAATAGTACAACTATTCATTAGACTAAACACTTTTCGGTAAAGGCTTTTTAAATCATTACATCCAGACTCTGTTATACAGCTACCCGTGATTATTAACGGGGAGCCACTTGTTGTATGAGATTGTTAATGAAATTATAAAACATATATTTTGAAGGTTACACAGCCTCGAGGAGTACCGACGAGAAGAAAATACACGGTATGCTACTTTGAAAAGAAAACACTTACCCTTAATGACATGCCGATGTCATTAATTTTGTATTGATTAAAATCGTTTAAATTTAATTTGATGTAATCAATAAAACAAAAGTATACATGCATTTATTTGTATGAATGCTAGTGAAACAGTTTTAACAAGTAAACAATGGTTTAAGTCTAATACATAAGTTTAGATATATACAGTATTTTATTTAAATCCGAATCAACAGCAAACGGAGATAAATTTATTTTTATAAAATTTCTGAAGTTGACCAAGTTCGAACAAGACAAGAATTAACGTACGTCTTTGAACACTATTTATATTTGTTCAATTTTCTTATTTAGATGTATATTATAGTTATAGTGATCTTGCCTAGCACCTAATAAGATGTCATGTTGATAAAAATAATAATCTTTACAGGGAATGATTTCAATGTGTAAATAATGAATTTTGTTTGTATATAAATCCCGTCATACATTATCTATGTCGGTTAAGCTTTATTATATAGTTTAATGTGTGTTATTTTTATTATGCAATTTTCAAAAGATACAGAAAGGTTCTACACGATATGCGCATACCGTAATTACTCTAAATTTTCGGACACTCGTAATTTCTGATTATTTGTCGGACTGGAAAAAAAAATAAGTGTCCGAAAACTTAGAGTAATTACGGTAATATTTATATCGGTTTTGTAACTGCACATTCAAAATGTATCTATTTCTTTAAATGAAAAATTTAACTTTCTGCATGTATATGCGCTTGTAAATTCGTGTGTAGAAAGGCAGAATATCTTTGGTATTTTCATAGTTTATATGTTTATTGCTTTTTGTTGCGATATCGTTCTAAATTAAAATACCAACAGCATGGACTAAAAAGCATGTTGCAAAAAGCTTATAACATTTGGAAAACCAATACATTATACCTTTGAAGATTCCAGAAAGAAATAAATCTGCTCCAAACTCGCCTTCAGAAAAGTGAACGTTATCGGTGAGAGCAAGAAATGAAGTATACTAGTATTTTAAACTATATACTTGTTCAATTTGTTATTTCAATTTTTAACGAAATACTATTATTTAGGTCAAAAACCGATTAAATAAAATTTCGAAATAACACAGTTTGATAAACATATTGTACTTTATTTCAAGTATTCATGCTGTGTAAATTGTGTCTAATAAATCCCGAGTGACGTCATATGCGTATGTTTTGTTATAGAATTGAGCAGGATTCAACTTACAGTTCCCAATTACTAAGGGTGAAATCAGAATTTGAAGATATGCAAGCAGTCGCGGATGAGACCAGCTCCAAGTAATGTTCACGAAAGTACCCTTTTCCATCGCCGCTCATATGCGACAGTAAAACAATACGTGTTTTAATAATGGTTGCACTAACATTTTTTGTTTATCCTAAGGTTGTTTATTTTAAGTGAGTTGTATGTCAATCTTAGGTTTTTTTCATGGACATCAGAAAATTAATCTTATTTGAAAGATTGAACCACAGCCGCTTTTGTAAAATATGCCATGCTTTCAAAACCAAAATAAACACATAAACAAAAAGCGAAGAAACCAAGTAAATCAATCGCACATTATAAATATGCCTTCTCAAAAAAGGTATTCGTGCCCAAAAAGGATAAACGCAATTAATTGATTTTGTAAATTGCAGATCATTTTTATTAAAACATACATTTTTTCACTAAAAAGAATTTCAGAATGGCATATGAAATTCCACTATAAACTTTAGTTTGCCGCTCATATTAAACACTCAATCAATTTAAATGTTTATTAAATATTCCATGTTTTACATTTTTATAAAAGAAACAAAAACTATATATAGACCTAACACTTTCCTAAATGGTTGTTGTAATCATTATACACAAACTCTCCCGTACAACCGTCCGTGACTTTGGTTGAACTACTATGCTTATGAAAATGTCTATGAAATTATACAAAGCATATTCTGAAAGTTACAAAGCCTCGAGGAAAACCTTCGTCAAAACAATACACGGTCAGTGAAATTTCATTATAATCAAAAGCTGCTCTTAATGACATGTGCATGCCATTTATTTTTTATTTTCAAAATAATTTTACATTACTTCAAATTATACAAAAACGTGTGCGTGACTTGATTTGTATGAATACTAATGATGTTCTAATAACTTACTTCTATAGTGCATGAGTCAGATGTGAGAAATCCAATTACCTTTATTTTAAATATACTTTAAAACTAATAACACAACTGAATATATCATGTCTGACCGTATGTAACAAACTTTTTTAACAATAATACAAACAACGGAACCTTTAAACAATATGTCCTACCTTTGAAGATGCAAAACAGAAATGGACCAACTTTCGGCGAAAAATCAACAACTCAAGAAATTGTTAAACGATCAGAGTTAAAAACGAGTAATCTACTGAAAAAGAAAGAGGAAACAGAGACCAATTTAAAACAAAAACTTTCTGAAGCTGACCTAATTCGGAGACGTCAAGAATTACAGTACGTATTTAAACCCTAAATATACTAAATGAATGTCCTTATTTAGCCAAGCACCGAGATAAATAATAGTTCATGTTTATAAACATAATGCTCTAATGACACATTTTAATTGTACATCAATCCCGTTGTTCATCATCTTTGTTTATTTTACAGTATATGTGTGTGTGTTATTTTGTTACATTACAATGTTGTAAAGATCAAAACAGTTCTACACATGTTGGATAAGCTTCGTCTGGTACTTGTTACCGCAGGCATAATATTGGTTTACTTTATCGATTTAAAAATATACCTGTATGCATGGATATGCGGTTGCAAAATCATGTAAGAAAACGCAGTACTTTTTTGTTATTTTCATTGTTTACATGATTAGTGTTTTTATTGCAATATCAATCTAAAGTGACTTTTTCACATATGTTGTCATCTATTGGAATTTGTCATTCTATGTTTTAAATTGATAAATGTAATCATTGGAAATTAGTAGCTCCAGTAACAAATAATAAATTAAAGAAAAAAAAGTACTCCTGAACTGCGCTCGAACCACTGACCTTGGAGTAAAAGTTTTACATCGTCAAAATATGCATATAATTGATAATTAAGCGCATAGTAAAGTTTCAGTATTACTGTTTCCTCGTAAATAGCAGAACTAGTACGAACATGTGCCAATCTGAAACTGTTTATCAATTGTGAAAAAAACGTAAAAAAAAGACCCCTTAAACCAAACAAGGAAAAATCATAGACTCGAAGGCATACTGCACAAAGCTTACAAACTATTAAAAAAAAACAATAAATTCAACGTTTGAAGATTCCAGAAAGATATTGAAAAACTTTTTGGAGAACAACAGCAGAATAAAGAAAATGTGCATAAACATCATTTGTAAACCATACTCTGCTGAAAGAAATACAGACATTCGAGAGCAAATCCAATGTGTATATAATTAATTTCGTTTGTACACTCTTCTCGTTATACATTAACGTTGTTATACCCCACAAACGAAGTTCACTTAGTGTATTTTAAACATTACGTATGGTGTCCGCTCTCTAATTCAAGTAGTTTTCATTCGAGCTTCACCAAACTTGGTCAGAAGTTGTATCTATATGATGTCTAGGCCAAATTCGAACATGGGCCATGCCGGGTAAAAAACTAGGTCACAGGGTCACTTAGTACGTTTTAAACATTGAGCATGGTGTCCACTGTTTTTTGTGTAGACAACATGCAACATATTCTGTGTCAATGTGGCATGTGGGAGTATTCGTCACCTCTGTGACAAAGCTTTAGTTGGTTTTGTTGTAGTTAATAGTTTTGTGTGTTTTATTGCTCTATTAAAATTCTTTAAAAGATAAAAACTGTTCTGCGCGTAAGAGGTAAAAAAATATCGTAATTGTTTCAGCACTCGTAAAATAGATTTGCTTTATAAAAAGAACAATGTATCTGTATACATGTATATACCCTTAAAAATGCATGTTTTGACAAGAAACACTTCGTTTGGTATAGCCATTGTTTACATGATTATTGCTCTTTATTTTGATATCGTTTTTAATCAAATTACATAATCATCGATTGAGAAGCAAATCGTCCAAGTTACACAATATTTAAAACCAATGTATTGAACATTTGAAGATTCCAGAAAGATATTGATAACATTTCGAAGGACAACGACAGACTTAAAAAACAGTTACACGAACAACAGTAAGAAACGCAAAATCTAAAGAAAGAAAAACAGAAAATGGAGGGCGATTTCAATGCTGAACTAAATGAAGCTGAACAAAAATATCACGTGGAGACTAATGAAATACGCCGTCTCAAAGATCGCCTTCAAAAGATTGATCGAGATCGGACAGAGCAAGAATTGAAGTATATGAGTATTTTAAACTCAATGCTTGTTCGATATATTTATTTCATTTTTGTGAAAATAATAGTGCCCTGGTAAAAGACTAATACAAAGTACGATTTCGAAAAAAGATGGTTCACCTAATGAACTATATAAAATTATTCACGGTGTGTAAATATGGCCGTTTATTCCTGTTTGATGTCATAAGTTCTGTTTGGTTATAGAATTGAACGGCATACAAATGACAGTTCCGAATTACGGAGGCTGAAATCAGAAGTGGAAGATATGCAAGCAGTCTCGAAGGAGACCAGCATTAAGTAACGTAGATTATTGGATGCCTACTTTTGTGCCATTGCATATAATGTACGGCATGAAAACAATTCGTGTTTTAATAATTGTGTGCAATAACATTTTGTTCGTTCTTAGATTGTATAAGGTAAATGCGAACTAGATCAGCCTTGCACTATTTTCTTCTAATATTCTAATAAAGAAAATCTAATTCAAAAGAATGAACCGTTCTTGTTAAAAATGCTAGGTTTTCAAATTAAGCATAACAAATATAAGTGCAGTTACAAAGTACATCAAACGGTTCATTATTAACATGCCTTATTAAAAGGGTATTCATGCAAACAAATACTTATTTTATCAATATCCGAATATTTTTTATATAAGGATAAATAACAGAATAACAAACTCAAAAATAAACCTTACTTTGTAGTTCATAATAAACATTGAATCCGTTCCCAAAAGTATGTTATATTAAAGATTGAACAGATTTATGAAAGATACAAAAATGTATAAAGATTTTTATCAGAACCCACCGATTCTCTTTTACAACCGTCCGTGATTATAACTTCTACACATTTTTTTGCGTGAGAATGTTTATGGATTTTAACAACGCATTCGTTTAAGGTAATACACACTTAAAAACTATCCACGTCAAGAAAATGCACAGTATATGATATTTCATATATAAACACCAAAGATGCCCTAATTGACGCGAGGATGTCTTTTATATGTTTAGCAAACTTTTAATGTTTATTTGAATAATTAACAAAATTGTATTCATGGTTTAATGTTTTTACGCTAGTTAAATAATGTTTTGAAAAAAAATCTCAATCTGTACATCGGACCTACTTTTATGTTTTTAATTATATTTATTCTAAAGAGCATGTAAAATCAGTACCGCTACTGACTATAACATGACCGACCTTATGTATTTAAATCGATATTCCGCCTAATCCAACACACTTTTGACGATGCTGCTTCAGCAGCTCGTCTAAGTTATCATACCATGAAAAAATTCTTCAGAATGGCGACCTCTGTAAAAGACAGAGCCAGTCCGATTGAGATGGCTCGATTTTCCTACCGTACCCGGGAAATTTAACGCTAAATCGGTCGTTGTCGGCTATATTTTTTTAATTAATTATATTCACATTTATGTCACTCTCTGTAAAAATGGCCTCTATAATATCGAAACTCATACTTAAAAAGCATGTTGATACAGTTGTTTTTAAGGAGAAGTTTGTTTAAGATAATCGGAAGCGCGTTTTACGACATCGGATTTTGGGCGGGAATACAACTCGGGTACAGTCTAATATCGACCGGGTACGATTAAGTATATTTACCGTACCCGGAGTTCATGTTATTATACTTAAGAGAACCCGGGGTACATGGTATTCTGGCCATAAAAAAAAAAAAAAATAAGAGTAAGTGTTTATTAACATAAAACTCCATACTGAAACTTATTTCAATGTGTGAATAGCGATTTATTTATATTCATGATTCCCGTAATGTATAATTTGTATTTTTATCGTATTTGCACAATTAGTACTTATTTATTTAATTGAACGAACAACGTACCTGTATAAATGTATATAATTTGCAAATGCATGTGTGGAAAGGCAGAACGTTTTTCACATGTGTATTGCTTTTTATGTTGATATCATTTTTAATCAAATTAAGCAACATCATAGACTAAACAGTATATTGAACAAAGATAATAGCTTAGAGCTTTCAAAATATTTGAAACCACTTAATTCAACTTTTGAAGATTAACGCAAGAAATAAACAAACTATCGGAGGACAACGGCAAACTAAAGCAAAGGTTGCAAGAGCAAGAGATATCTATGGAAAATCTACAGAAAGTAAAACAGCAAATAGAGGGCGAATTAAACGATAGACTTCGGGAAGCTGAAAGAAAATATCGGACGGAGACTGATAAAAGAAGTCAGCTCGAAACGCGCCTTCAGAAAGTGGAACGCGGTCAGACAGAGCAAGACTTAAAGTACGTTAAACTAATAATTGATACATTTATTTAGTTCGATGTTAGTCGGAATACTAATATTGTAGTCAAATACAGATACAAATACGATTTCGAAATAAAAGCATAGTGTGTACTGTATTAAAAATGTTTATGTTAAATGTATCCACTGTGGCGTCATCTTTGTTTGTTTCGCTGTAGAATTTAACGGCTCACCAATGACAATGCCCAATTACGAAGGCTGAAATACCATTTGGAAGTTATGCAAGCACACGCAGGGGAGACCAACACCAAGTAATGTTGTTTACAATTCGAAGCCTACATTTTGTGCCTTTGCAGATTATATACAACCTAAAACAACACCTGTGCTAAGAATTGTTTGTATTCATTCTTATATTGTATTAGTTAAAAGCCTGGTCTGTCAGACTCGCAATATTTGTTTCATAGACTACAGACAGGGAATCGTATTAAAAAGAATGAACAACAACCGCTCTTGAAAAATATGAAAGGCTTTCAACATCAACATACACAAATAATGACAAGCGCAGTAAATGAGTAAATCCAAGACACATAGATATGCCTTCTCGAAAAAACATTCGCGCAGATAAAGCATAAAGGCAATAAAATGATTTTCTTAATACAAGAACATTTAAATTAAAACATAAATTATTAAACTACAAAATTACAGAGTGCCGTATAGCTCGTCACTAAGACCTTAGTTTTCGTTCGGATTAAACACTGAATCCGTTTGAAAATATAAAAAAAGCATATAAATCAGTTAAGAGATAGATAAAAAGTGTGCCTGTATGTAACAAAATGAATTGCAACTTCAGTTATTAACCATTTACTTTGCTTCTTATTTTAGCAATTTCCAATAGCATATATTACTTTTAATCTGAAATTAGTATATCAATTAATATACACACATATATCTCAAAACGGTTAATATCAAATCTAATCTAAATGAATTATCATTTAAACGTGTTCAATAAGATTTAAGATTGCAGTAATATGCTTATGCTAACGTTAAAAGTTTCGTTTTTTAATTGAAAATGTTTTCACGGAGAGTACGTGAATTGATGTTATTAGTATTATGATATTATTGAAGATTCGGTCAACAATGTAAGCCAATGCTTTATTGTGTATGAAATTATAAAATACATATTTTGAAGGTTACGACATCTCGAGAAGAACCAACGTAAGAAAAATGTACGGTATGTTTTTTTTCATAATTAACAAAAGTTGCCCTTAATGGCAGATGGATGAAATTTATTTCTTATTTACAACAAACGTTTAGCATTGATTGTGTTAATTACATAAAATTATAGATGTATTCATATGTATAATTGCTTGTGAATTCAAATTAATCAACTTCTGTAGTTAATAAGTCCAATGTTTAGATATCCAAGTATCTCTATTGTAAATGTCATTAAAAATAAAAAATAAAGAAAGCGCACTATAACATGACTGACCGTATGTAGCAAAGTAATGTTTTGTATGGTAATACAAACTTCGCAACCCTAAAAGAGATGCTACATTTTTGAAGACTCAAAACACAAATCGAAGAACTGACGGAGACAAACGACAGCTTAAAGAAATCGTTAATTGATCTTCAAAAAGAGAGTGAGAAAACAGAGGCCAGTTTAAATCATCAACTAAAAGAAGCAAACACAAAATTTCAAAAGGAGACTGATACAACAAAACAGCTAAAAATGCGCCTTGAAGAATATAATCAATTTTGGAGAAGTCAAGAATTGACGTATGTATTTAGACACTGTATATACTCGTTGAATTTCCGTATGAATTTATATGTTTTGTAGTAAATGGATTCGTGCAAAACATCGAATTAAAACAGATTTAATGTTTATAAACATAATACTCTACACTAAAAATGATTTCAATCTGTAAATAATGTTTTTTGTACATGCCACCTATCATACATCATCTCTGTTGGTGTTGATACGGTATTTAGTTTTGTTTGTTTGATTGTTTTATTGCTATTATCAAAAGAGCAAACAATATCTGCATGTGGATAATATTTTTATTGTATTCGTAACATAATTTGTATATTAATATTTATTTTAAACATACATGTTCTTATCTAAAAAAGTGAAGAATTGCATAGGAATCCTCAATAAAAGCCAAATTTATTTGTTCAGATTTGACAGTGAATCTGTTTAAAACTATTTTATTTTCAATTTTTAAAAACATATGGATCAGTAAAAAGTATTTAAAAAAAGTGTCTGTTCGTAACAAACTGAATACCAACTTCAGTTATTTACCATTTACCTCACTTTTTAAAACAATTAATAAATAAGTCCATTAGTATACAAATCTAGGTGTCAAACATTTAAAGAGAATCAAATCTACATAAATGATCATTTTGACATGTGAAATAAGAGTAAATATTGCAGCTATATGCTGTTGATAATAGAACTTATCATTTTAAATTTGAAAATGTTTACATGGAGAGTAAGTATAATGATGTCATAAGTAATCTTAAATTGTTCAAGATTCGGTGTACAATGTAAGTCAATTCTATTTACTCTTGTTTAAAAATGGAATAACGAAACTCAGCTCGCATTGTTTTATTTTAGTTATTGCATTACACCAGCGGATATTGCACAGAAAATGAGAAGTCTTTATGAAAATGAATGGACAGATGCGAAGAATAATTTGAATTGTACCAAACCCGAGGCCTTCGCAGAGGAAGAACTGTTACGAATTTTAAAGGTGCTTTAACGATTTAAAAATAAGCTTCGTTTGAATCATTGAATCAAGTAAAATAGACTTTACGTCCCAGAAGTGATTCACTAAATGCGACGTAAATTGTTAAGTATGAGTATATCTTCACGTCACATAATGTTATATGGTATGTTTACGTTACTACCTTGAATGTAGACCGTCTACGAACAGTGTCAAGGAATATATTGGAAGATAAACTTTGAAAACGTTCAGAAGGCAATGCCAGAGATCCCTGCTGAAACTTTTCAGGTACACTTTATAATAATGTCAATCCCAATGGTCGCAACTCTGGCCTACACAAATCGTTTTATTAGACATTTCCAATTATTGACGAATCCGATGTCGAAATCTTAATCCGATATTCAATACGGGTAAATATTGTACGAATGTCGTGCCTATATACAGCTATCTATTGTGGACGGACAATCTCAGAATTAATGTTCATTTACGATTAAATTTTTCATTTATTACTATTAAACACAACTAAACAATGCATCTTTTAGGGAGATTCTACGTATGGTTCCGATTATGGGGCGTGCCTTTCGACTGGGATAAAGCAACAAATTACAGTGATAAGGAAGCACATAGCACAGTTTGCGCTGAAAATCATGAGAAGTGTACGTATACTTAGCATCAGTATATTAAGTGTGTGCGTTCATGTGCCATTTATATAATACAACACAACTTGTGTATTTGAAGTACTTTTTACAATTCAGACTCACAATATATACACATGGGTTCGGTTGCTCATATGCAGCCCATTTAAATTATGTAAACACAAGAAAAAGAATAAATAGAGGCTTAGTAATGATGGCGAATTCGAAATTGGGAATATTCATGCGCAAAAGTTAAATATTGTGTTTATAAATTAATACAACGCAACATCTTTTTGGAATATTATATGTTTTATAAATAAGATCTAGTAAGCTTTTTACATCCAATAGATTAATAGGACAACTTCATAGGATTTAGGCAATTACTGACTAACATACCAGTATTAATGATTCGTTTCGTCTCGTAAAGGGGTGTTGAATAAACAATAATATGGATATGTCATAATGTGATTTTCCAAGATGTGCAATGAATAATTGTGCTAATTATCTGCTCGCCGAGAAAAGAGGAAATAACTTGTTACATAAAAAGCTTAGTTGCAATCTTTATGGAAGCGGCCGTTAAAACGCTAATACTTATTTTAAGAATTTGACTGATCAAGTAACATTGCCGAATGACTCCGATGACCTTACTGCCTACTACAACAAATGTGTGGAAGTGTGCTGGCTGGCCGCGGTCCAGGATCCGCCTCTGTTCATGAACTTCAATCCGAGAGAGGAAGGCGATGCATTTTTCGAAGTCATTAAGACTGACGGAATATATGCTGGGTGTTTGGTAAGATGTTGTTTGACGATTACACCTATACTTGTTTTAGTAAGCATATGACTCTTTTTAACATCCAGGAAAGTATAGCGACAACATTACGTTTGAATTTGTATTAACACATTTATAGTATATCTATATAGCTACCTTTGTTTTTATTGATAGGCAAACACATAACGTTTATCTATATGATGTTCATTTCACATCGTCATCGGAAACATGTACCAGTACACAAATGTTTTGTAGCAATTCTTATGTTCTGGGCTATTTGCTTTTTTCCCTGTGTAGGTCTGGCCTGCACTTCTAGAACGCGAACATGGCGCAGTATTGGTGAAAGGAAAAGTCGTTGATACGAGGTCACGTCCATACATGCGTGATATAAAACCAACTGGGAGATCTAGATCGCGAAGCAGTTCTCGCTCAGTTTGGGATTAGCAAATCATAAAGCGTATCAGGCAGAGTATATGATGTGTTTTATGTCTTTTTTAAGAACGATTAATGTGTTGGTCAATTGATTCCGGTCGGTATGCTCTGTTATGAACACAGTTCAAAATTGGAAATGCACGTACTTTTTCGGATAAATATGTATTTCTATTTAACCAGTATATATCAACCAGTACATATATATATATATATATATATATATATATATATATATATATATATATATATATATATATATATATATATATATATATATATATTTTATGCATAAACATTTGATGTGCATATGAGAATTGATGATGTCGTGTAAGCGGTCTTGTGGGCTCTGTGTGATTTTATTTTGAAAGCTATATATTTAGCATTCATTAATCCAATTAACAAATACACTCTGTTATAAAGCCCCGATGATTCCTTGATTATAATAAGCTTTTTATGATATATGTTATATATTCTTCGATTTCAGGTTATTGCAGAATGCCTTTTTCAGTGAATTGCATGTTCATGTCTTCAAATTATTGTCTTGATTCTATATAAACAGATTTTATTCTAAATTATTTCACAGACCAAGCCATTGTTAATGGCGATCTTGCGTTCGTTTGGGTTTTATGGCAACTCAACATATAAATGTTATGTCGTGCCGTTTACAAATGATGATGAAATTGATGAATTCGAAGTGATGTTAACTTTAAAAACACGTATATTCGCATTAACCTCTTTAAAAAAATAGGTTGACATTTTTTTGGAAAAGCTGTTTTAATTATTTAGTTGTTAAAAATCATGAGTTTCTCTCATGTAAGTTCAATCCACGAGAAAATGCCTAACATTTGTATACTAATTGCAATGTAAACAATAAGTTGATTTTGTCTTTCAATAAAGTGAGAATTCGTCAAACGCGTGTGTCTTTTAATGCAATTTGTTATTACAATTCAATAATGTCTGTCCTAAAGACTAAACGATGTTGTGGAATCAAGAGCATGCCTTATTGCATGTGTTTGTTAGCAATTGTGCCATTAAAAGTTGGTTGTCTATAATAACATAAGATGACTGAATATGTAATCGGGAGATAAGAGAATACTTTTGCTAGGACATCAGCTCTTATTTCCAAGTGTGTCATATTGGCTTAGAATCCAACAAAAGATGTCGGATTTGTTTAATAAAATGCAATGAAACAAGAGCTCCAAGGTCGGAGACAGATGCCCCATCCCCCCGATCAATCGTTTGATGACATATCGAACGGAAACCAATTTAACACTCAATGTCACAGTGACCTTGACCTTTGAATTAGTTACCCCAATTTCGATAGAGGTCATATACTGTCTAATGTCAATGCGAATGTATAGTATGAAGCCAATCGGTCGATTCGCTGACGAGTTATTGGTCGGAAACGATTTTCACACTAATCGTGTCAGTTACCTTGACCTTTGACCTAGTGATCTCAATTTCAATAGGAATAATATACTTTCCAAGAACAATGCACATGGGAAGTATCAAGCCAATCGGTCAATTCGTTGACGAGTTATTGATCGGAAAAGATTTTCACACTTATACTGACAGAGACTTTAACCTTTGAACTAGTGATCCCAATCATCATACGGGTAATCTACTCTCCAATGCCAATGCCCAGATTAATTATCAAGCCCATCGGTCAATTCGTTGACGAGATATTGATCGGAAACGATTTTCAGACTTATTGTTACAGTGATAATGACCTTTGACCTGGTGTCCCCAATTTCAATAGGGGTCATCTACTATCCAAGGCCAATGCACATGGGAAGTATCATGCAAATCGGTTAATTCGTTGACGAGTTATTTATCGGAAAAGATGTTCACACTTCACATGACAGTGACGTTTGACCTAGTGATCCCAATTTCTATAGGTGTAATCTACGCTCATTGGGTCATTGTCGATCTGAAATGGCTTCTCGTCACCCGGGGGTGACGAGAAGCCGTTTCTTGTCACCCTAGGGTGACTTCAAGCCGATTCATGTCACCCTGGGATGACTTCAAGCCGACCGGGTGACTAGAATTGGCTTGAAGTCACCCCAGGGTGACATGAATCGGCTTCTAGTCACAGGGTGACTTCAAGCCATTTCAGGTCGACAATGACCTAATGAGCGGAATCTACAGCCATTGCCATTGAACACTTCAAGTATCAAGCTTATCTGTCAATTCGTTGACGACATATTGATCTGAAACGATTTTCACACTTATTGGACCAGTGACCTTGACATTTGATCTAGTAACCCCAATTTCAATAGGGGTCACCTACTGTCCAATGCCAATTCACTTGTGAAGTATCAAGCAGATCGTTCAATTCAATGACAAGTTATCAATCGGAAACGAACTTTTGTAGTCAGTGTTTTTGGAAATAGCAAGAACTAGAATCGTATTTATTCCATTCATTTGCAAATAATCGGCGTTTAGCGGTCACATGACCGTCAACGAGGCGTACAAGGTACGAACGAACGACTCGGGCGATGCAAAGGAAGGTTTCATCACACCCATTATATTACCTGCAAACTGGTATATAAACTTACAATTAACTGTAAATGATAAAGAAAACAGTTTAATGGTATTGATGTTAAATTAAAGTTCCGACAATCGTATACAAGCGTACTTATATATATGATGGTCAATGAAATGACATGTTCGACTTAATTATGAAAGTTGTAATGATCACTACATTACAACAAGTAAAAATATGTATTCTATTTTATTCTAACAGTTAAAACATCGTTTTTAGTTTGCTAAAATATGTGCATGTGATTCGATGTTAAAAAAGGGCCTTCCGCGCATGACGCTGTATTATGTAAGGACATAAAGCGTGTGCCAGCACACCTTACTTATCAGCTAACTGGGCTAACAAAAGTTGGAACGAATTTTTAATTAAAGCTTCATTTTCTTTTTTTTTTCTTAAATACATTCAAATACGGGTTGAACTTGTGCTGTTTGTCAAAAGCATGACTTCTCGGAGGCCATCCCACCTGCCCAATAAGGTGACCACAATCAATTAATAAAACTGACAATAGTACGAAGCGAGGATTTTACTCGGGTCGCTGAGGCGAAAAGCGCCTGCGCAATTTAAAGGGGCCTTTTCACAGCTTTTGGCATATTTTGAAGTTTGTCATTTAATGCTTTATATTGATAAATGTAAACATTAAATTTTAAAAGCTCCAATAAAAAATCAAAAATAAAAAAGGGACAAAAGTTACCCGCAACAGGGCTCGAACCAGTGACCCAGGAAACCTAAAGTAAAAACGCATTAACCAACTGAGCTATCCTGCCAAGCATACAGGAGATGCGTATTTTATACTTTATATAAGCAATCTTCGTAGTTTCACAAATTTAAACGACAACAACAGAACTCCCCAAACTATTCAATCGTTTCGCGTTGCAACGCTTTATAATTTTTAGGTTTTTAAATCGTCAAAAGATGCATATAATGGCTATATTAGACCATGGCAAATGTTCAGTAATACTGTTTCCTCACAAATATCATAACTAAACCGAAAGTTTGCGAATCTGAAACAACTTATTTCAATTTTGTCAATTTACCAAACCGTGAAAAGATCCCTTTAATATTAAGTGCGTTAACCAAAAGATGTTTGCAAAATTTCTGATAGATAATGCATTACACAAATCTAGAGTGACAAGAACCCAACCGTGTCGTTATAAGAATTACAACGATGTTCTTCACGTTTATGTCGCATAGCTTCTGCGTTACAACATGGTTACTACGTTATAGCCAGTCTGCCTTAAAAACGCCGATTCTGTAAGTTTACTTCGAATCTTAGTAGTCGCCGTAAAGCTTTTTTACTAACTAAGTACGCGTATTGCGAAAGTCTGCCGAATAAGTTAAGCAAACGAAATCCGATCGTTTTTTAGATTTTGTCATTTTAAGAATTAATTTAAAAATATTAAAATTTGTCATCAAAACGCCTCTTTTGCCATGTATGTAGACGTTTCCTCTCGTCTAGACACTTTCAAACGAAACAAAACTTGTTCTTGTCGTTTGCCTGTCTCGTGAGAATAGCGTACACCGTCGTAGACGAAGGTATAGCTGGTAGACAAACGAATGAAACGACGCATCGCCGCCGGTACACGGCGTGAACCCGGGCATTGGAACGAATTGACCCATAACTTATAAAATAACGTTCCAAATTATCGATTTAAAAACGTTACAAACGCCTGTCACTATACCACTTTGCCTGTCACTATACCACGTTCGATTGATTATGGACCAGTAACTATCCTTATTAAACAAATATATTTTTAATGTCTTAAAGAGTTACTTTTCTTGTTAAAAAATACTTTCTTTTATAAATGTATGGCACTTTATTTTTGAATATAATTGTAATTTGCCAACCTGTGAAAAAATGACTTTAAATTATGTTTATCCTCAAATGAAAAACAAAACAAAGTGAAGGGTAAAGAAGTGCTTATATCCAAAAAGTAGGAAAACCGGTGAACTGTACAAAGCTTGGGGACTTGCAAACACAAATATATAAATATTTTTTCAATTCTTAATTACAATTATGCAAGGTGCATTAAAAATGATTGTATGCGCTATATTCATTTCAGTAAAGGTTAGGTATATGTAGTTGTTGATCATTTTAAGTTCTTTACTTTTTTGTGTACATTTTACCATAATAACAGTTTATGAAACACATGGTTCCTTTTGCAGATTAGCCTTCTAGTTATTATGTTGAATAATTTGTTTTGCCAAGACGAAAAACATGTACATTATCTGACCGATCAAGAAGTCATAAAATTAATATATATTCACAGTCGATAGCTCTTTATTAGTAACAATAATTGAAGAATTACAAAAGGTTCTGTAACAACTCGCCTCGTACTTAAAACGATCTAGCCCAATTTGAATAACAATTCGTCACAGAAATAACTTTTAATAAGACTTCGTTGCAACTCAGTTTGTGTTTGTAATATTGTCTTAATGATCTAATATCTGATTGTGATCTAAAATAATGTATGACCTTTGATGTGTATATGCAAGCAGTAAGATATGAATTATTGTTGTTTACACCTTTTTAAACCTTAAATATTTTCTCTCTATTGGGGCCCTTTGAATTTGGAGTTGTAACCGAGTGGCATGTAAGGTTGCAAAGGCTTCGAATACGAGCATTGTGAAGTTATCTGTGTATTAAACAAGAGCTGTCAGAGGACAGCGCGCTCGACTATTTGAGTGCTTGACAGAATAATATAAGCCATCATGGAGAGGGGGGTATAATATGGGTGTGTGGTCATTTAATAGATGATCTTTCAAAAAAAAGAATATATTTTTGGGGGGGGGATTCTGGGGTGGGGCGTGGGGGATAGCTTGGATGGAGTCCATTGTGGTATGTCAGGTAAGTGTTGTTTTGTCAAAGGATGAATCAAATCTGATCTTAAATAAAGAAGTTATGGCAATTTAGCAAAATTTATTAATTTGACCTTGAAAGTCAAGGTCATTCAAAGGTCAAGGTCAAATTCAACTTGCCAGGTACAGTAACATCATGATAGTAAGAAAGTATTTGAAGTTTGAGAGCAATAACCTTGATACATTAGAAGTAAAGTGGATCTAAACACAAAATTTAACAAAATATTCAAAGTTACAAAGGCAAAAAAGGGCCATCATTCCGTTAAAAAGCCAACCAGAGTTATGCAACTTGCCCTGTATAGTCCCCTTACGATAGTAAGCGAGTTTTCCAAGGCCATAAAGCAATAGCTATGATACTTAAGAAATAAAATGGACCAAAACACAAAACTTGACCAAATGTTCAATTATCTAAGTATAAAAGGGACCATAATTCTAACAAAATGCTTGATACAGTTGTCTGCTCCTGTTTATAGATTGGGGTCATGTTGGTAAAGAAGTATGCAAAATATAAAAGCAATATGTCAAGGGACATAGAAAATATTTGAGGTGGTACGCAAACTTTAACATAGATTTATCAATAATATGCATACTAGTATTGTAAATGAAAAAAGGGCCATAATTCCTACAAAATGCTTGATACAGTTGTCTGCTTTTGTTTATAGGTTGGGGTCATGTTGGTAAAAAAGTATGCAAAATATAAAAGCAATATGTCAAGTGACATAGAAAATATTTGAGGTGGTCCGCAAACTTTAACATAGAAAATTTAAGTGAAAAAAGGGCCATAATTGTTACAAAATGCATGATACAGTTGTCTGCTATTGTTTATAGGTTGGGGTCATGTTGGTAAAGAAGTATGCAAAATATAAAAGCAATATGTCAAAGGACATAGGAAATATTTGGGGTGGTACACAAACTTTAACATTCAAACGCTCACGGGAACGCCGACGCCGGGGAGAGTACGATAACTCCACTATTTATATTTCATATATAATAGTCGAGCTAAAAACCCGCTTCTACTTGATGCTAACCGCTGTTTCTCAATATTAAGGGACAATTTAAACATGAAAAAATTGTTTTTAATAGGTCAGACTGATTGCCGTTTTACACACTTTAAATACATGCAACATGTATAGCAACAAAAACATCTTATAATTATAAACGCAACTATTTTTTCAACCATTTAATTACTTTACCTTAATATCAATTTTCATTACTAAATACGATGTAATCACTTCCTAAAAGCTGGCACTTAATGACATCTGTACCGTCTTGACATGTCAGTCAACACCTTGTGGCTAGACATAATGCTTCCTATCTCTTGATCATCCACGGATGTTTACATTTGGTAAGATGACTTTAAATGTATAAAAACAGTGTTGAATCTTTGACTCTTCCTCTTGCACATTCTTAAATATGTTGTTTTCTCCTACAAGCTTGATTGCGACCAATTGATGAAGACAAATTTGATTCACTTAATTAGTGTAATTATCCGCAGTTGGTCAATAAGAAAAATCATTGTGTATAAAAAGCACCGTATTTGATACAATATTGTGTACATGTTTTTTTTTCTCTTAAACTTTCTGATAAGTTAATATTGGTGACATTTGGGTACAATTTCAGCTGATTTAAATATTTATTAATACTTGCACGAACCTTCAATGAAACCCCATGAACAATAACAGTACATGTATCTATGCTACTGATAAGCACGTGTTTATGTTTATTGTTCTTCAATTTATAAACTAACAAAATTCTTGTGTTTTTTCGCAAAACGGACTACAACATTAAAATAAACTGATGTTATATGGGCCTATGCATCTCCACGTATGTACAAAAACAACAATAAATTGAACAATTTCGTGACGGTGTTGATATGATTGTTTGTAATAATGCATATCATATCCAAAATGTCTGAAACAATTGTAATTTTCTATATGTCATAATGTATTCAATTTTATTTGTTTGAAAATATATCATCTTGTATATTAATGTTTTTTTCACATATGTGTATAATAATGAGCGAATTAAGTGTTTCTATAACAATGTATAGTATAATAAACGTTGATGTTCTTTAAAAATATTGTATTAGTTTCACAATAAGTAATATCATAATAGTGTGAGGGTGAGTCGTCATAATAAAAGGGGCAAGTCATTATGAAATAAGGGGCGAGTCATGATTGAAAAAAGCACATCCATGCTCATTAGGTGTAAGTATAATACTAATGATCAACAACACAACTAAATACGCAACAACAATATCCCAATCCAGAAATCCATGATTATTAATTGGACATCAAAACCATTCTTGAACTACGAACAACAACTGTTCAGTCTTTTACGAGTACAGTATGGACAGCAGCCTGTTTCTGATCCCTCCACATTGATCCAGCAATTGATGCGGTCTGCAAAGAAAAATGCATGATTGTAAAATAAAAACAGTAAATAAATTTCTTAAATAAAATGTTTGATTTAACTTTATTAAAGAACTCTTTCCAGTCGATTATGTCAGGATAAACATTCTTTCATCAAGATATTACCATAAATGTGGCCTCTAGAGTGAACTAACTAACTAATGGGGTTGTTTACCCTCGGGACTTCGGTTAGAAACCATTGCCCGAGCACACTGCTTAACATAAAACTCTACGTTTAAAAAGCCGAAAACGGCTATAATATGGTTAGCCCGATTTTACTGGGCTGTACCATTTATAATACAACAATACATTGCAGTGTTGATGCGGTGCTTCAATAAAAATCTATTGGTTTAAAAATATCTGTACTTTACTTATTCAACAAGGGACAAAATTGTCACAAAACCAGGTTTTCAGTTGAAAAAAGTCTGATAAAGGACAACAATTCAAAATGTGTATAGTTAACCCACTTGTGTAAAATTGACCTTGATTTCAATTAGAAAACAAGGGCTGTTTGTAAAACATGCATGCCCCCCATATGGGCTGTCAGTTGTAGTGGAATCCATTGTGTGAATACGTTTTTCGTCACTGTGAGCTTGACCTTTGACCTAGACCCAAAAATCAATAGGGGTCATCTGCCAGTCATGATCAATGTACCTATGAAGTTTCATGATCCTAGGCCTAATTATTCTTTAGTTATCATCCGGAAACCATTTTACTGCTTCGAGTCACTGTGACCTTGGCCTTTGACCTAGTGACCTGAAAATTGATACGGGTCATCTGCCAGTCATGATCAATGTACCTATGAAGTTTCATGATCCTAGGCATAAGCATTCTTGAGCTATCATCCGGAAACCATTTTACTGTTTCGAGTCACTGTGACCTTGACCTTTGACCTAGTGACCTGAAAATCGATAGGGGTCATCTGCCAGTCATGATCAAAGTTCCTATGAAGTTTCATGATCCTACAAGTAAGCATTCTTAAGTTATCTTCCGGAAACCATTTTACTGTTTCGAGTCACTGTGACCTTGACCTTTAACCTAGTGACCTGAAAATCAATAGGGGTCATCTGCCAATCATGATCAATGTTCCTATGAACTTTCATGATCCTAGGTGTAAGCATTCTTGAGTTATCATCCGGAAATCATTTTACTGTTTAGAGTCACTGTGACCTTGACCTTTGACCTAGTGACTTGAAAATCAATAGGGGTCATCTGCCAGTCATGATCAATGTACCTATGAAGTTTCATGATCCTAGGCGTAAGCATTCTTGATTTATCATCCGGAAACCATTTTACTATTTCAAGTCACTGTGACCTTGACCTTTGACCTAGTGACCTGAAAATCAATATGGGTCATTTGCCAGTCATGATCAATGTACCTATGAAGTTTCATGATCCTAGGCCTAAGCGTTCTTGAGTTATCATCCGGAAACCATTTTACTATTTCAAGTCACTGTGACCTTGACCATTGACCTAGTGACCTGAAAATCAATAGGGGTCATCTGCCAGTCATGATCAATGTACCTATGAAGTTTCATGATCCTAGGCCTAAGCGTTCTTGAGTTATCATCCTTTCATAGTTATATAGTTGTTTCAAAATCAATCTATTTTTAGTTGTGGCGACCTTGACCTAGGAGATATTGTCGTAATTCTTTCGTGCGACACACCGTCCAATAATGGTGAACAAATGTGCCAAATGATTTTAAAATGTCACAATGAATGACATAGTAATGGCCCAGACAAGCTCATTTATGGCCATTTTTGACCTTCAAATTCAAATTGTGACCTTGACCTTGGAGATATCGACGTGATTCTTTCGCGCGACATACCATCTAATGATGGTGAACAAATGTGCCAAATGATTTTAAAATATTACAATGAATCACAAAGTAATGGCCCGGACAAGCTCATTTATTGCCATTTTTGACATTCAAACTCAAATTGTGACCTTGACCTTGGAGATATCGACTTAATTCTTTCGCGCGACACACCGTCTAATGATGGTGAACAAATGTGCCAAATGATTTTAAAATCTGACAATGAACGACAAAGTTATGGCCCGGACAAGCTCATTTATGGCCATTTTTGACCTTCAAACTCAAATTGTGACCTTGACCTTGGAGATATTGACGTAATTTTTTCGCGCGACACACCGTCTAATGATGGTGAACAAATGTGCCAAATGATTTTAAAATCTGACAATGAACGACAGAGTTATGGCCCGGACAACACTTGTTCCGCCCGCCCGCCAGCCGACATTCGCCAATCTAATAACCAGTTTTTTTCTTCGAAAAACCTGGTTAAAAAGCGCTAAAAATGTGGTACTCAATAAAATTAATAAGCAATGTCTTGCCTAAAGCTGTTAGAAAGCGGTGTTTTCATTGGTTGACAGTATTTAAAAGCATGGCTCTGATTGGTTATCTCTTTCATGTCAGCGCAAACGCAAGTAGGTCAATCCGTTTTGGGATGAAAATTTCACACAAAGAACGACCTTGACATGGCGTCTGCTCTTGCACGGACGTGAAAGAGATAACCAATCATAATGTTTGCATCTGCTCTTTTGCACTTTTAAAATGTAAACAAAGCAGAATTTCATTAGGAGATGTATGAAACAAGACGGAATAATTACATCCAATAATACTTAATCTACTTAAATTTAATATGATTGGTATATGTTATTAAACCAATATGAAGATGTTATATTAATATTATTGTTATTATTATAATTATTATATGTATGTTGTTTGTGTTGAAAAGAGAGAGAAGGAGAGGAATAGCCCAATTTTTATAAGTATTGATGGTGAACACACATACTATTTATTATATGTGGTATCATTACTAGACCCATTGTTCAGTATTTACTGCAATGGGTTGTTGGAGTCTTGAAACTTTGCCATCTGTGTTTTAAATGTCAAAATCCGAATAGGATTACTTTTAATATAATGTTTATAGAAAAGAAAAGGAATACACCGATGTGTAATATGTTTGTAAAACAAAAACAAATAATATTATTTAAGGATTTTTCAGATCACAAAGTGGTTTAACATTGCCACTATGTATTTACATACATAATAAAGTATCAAAATTAGGTGTATTATTAAGGTTTAAATTTAATGTCATACAACAAGATCTAGGCAGTGGGAAAATATGACTATTTACAACATTTAGAGTGGTAACACGTTGTTTTTTTTAAGATTTGACCAAATGACCTAGTTTTTCGACACATATGACCCAGATTTTAACTCAGCTTAGAAAATTTACATTCTGAGAAAGTTTCATCAAGATTGGATGAAAACTGTATCCTCTAGTTCCATTAAGAGCTTAAAGTTGAAGCTAACCAAGAAACATATAACAGATAGAGTGATCCCATTAGCTCACAATTACAACTTTCTGCCTTGGTGAGCTAAAATTAACTTCAATTTTTTCATCATGCCAATCACACATAGCCATTTACCTGGAAGCAAATGAATATTTTGTTAATTAAACAAGCTGGACAGATTTTTTGTAAACACCTTGTTGAAGAGGATTCAATTTTTTTATATTTGAACAAATTTTATGATGAAAATACAGGTATCCAATAATACAGTGTCAGTGTCCAATATTACACTTTTCCATAATATAAAGTTTGCTTCAGGTATTGTGATTATGGGCATAAACAGTTCTCAACTGACAAGAACATTGCAAACTAGTTTCATAAAACAGAAAAATAAAACAGAACAATTTACTTGTCCATGAATGCAGCAATCAATTTTCTGGCTTTCCCAGGGAAGTATGACTGCTTGACAATATGTTCCAGCACTAGAAGTGGGCCTGATATGTCGCTGGGGCCTCGGTACTTCTTGTCCTCACCCTAATGATTTTGTGTACATGGGATACTGGTAAGTTTTGCAATATCAACTTTCTTAAAAAAAAATTTTTGAATACATCTATGTTAAGAAGTTGTTTTGAGACACATCTAATCCAGATTTAACTTGGCCTGGATGTAACCTTCTGATTAAGTTTCATCAAGAGTCATACAAGTTGTCATCAACAAGGGATGAATGATCACAATAGCTAACCCTGAGCACCTAGAGCTAAAGAGAACATAATTGCAAACCTTGGCAATACTTGTTTAAACACTTGCAGATTATTATTCTTCAAAACTTGACAAACAACTTAAATGAAACATGTATGAGAAGAGAACAGAAGCTTTTTGTGACAAACAGTAGGAATAATCAATTTAAAATGCGAAAATTTGAAAAAAAAATCTATTATTTAATGTATAACAAATAGACCTAACAAATCAAATGAGAAATGGAGACACACACTCTAGCAAGGCTTTAAGGCTATTACACAAAGCTTATCACTTGAAAACTACATGTACAGGTACAGAAATGATTATATTCAGAATATAGCAAATAATGTATCATACTTTTAATATGCCCAGGTAGACAAGGAAAGCATTGGCTACCAAGATATCTGTGTTGAAAACCCCAGACTTGAACAGCTCTTGCAATATATCATCTGTAATTAACAACAGTTTTATTAAAATACTATGAAAATACAGAACAGCATTTCAAAATAAAAAGCTTGAATAAATAACTACCATTTCTTTAAAAAAAATGCATCACACAATGTAGAATAGTAGTCAAACTGCGCCTCCTATATAGTGGTGTATAATAATATGACAATACTGCATCATTTATCCACTAAAATACTATGAAGTCAACTGAATTCTGCTGGTTACCAGAAATGCATTCCACACATTGGTAAATTTATTTGTACAAAATACAATCAACTTAATGTTACCTGCAGATTTACACACAATATTTAAGGAGGTAGGATCTTTTTCTGTGACAACTGTGCTCACCTAGAAAACAAAATATGTAATTTTATAAAAGAATACATATAAATACTTCAATATTCAATATATCATCATATTTATGCATTAAAATTAGGAATGGCAAAATTATTCGAATATTCGATTGAATGGTAAGTATTCGAATAACAGAATTGATATTCACATATTCGCTTTTTTTTCCAAATGTTATTGCCTTAATATTTAATGACCTGCGAGCCGCTTACTAATTGGCACCCAAAATCTCTTGGTATTAACATGTTTGATGTGACGTTCTTCGTGTCAAACTGATAACGTGGCCCATATCAGCGTTGATTGCGCAATGCAATATACACACTCTGAGAAAGGCCCTAAACTGTTATTTGTCAATGGGGTGCCAATGAACGGCTGCAATTGACTGGCTAATAATAATTAAATTTCTGTGATCACAGTATGAACAGCCATTAAAATGTGTGAATTACTCAAATTGCGTTCGTTATTTTAAAATTTCATATAAAAATAAATTTTTATGACAGGATGTTTTTCTTTATATGTGTTCTTGAATATTTGGTGTAATTTGCATGCCTTATTGATATGTTTTTTTATATAAACATGCATGTTATCATTATTGTAAAATTTCAAATTGAAATAAAATTCTATGACATGATGTTTTTCATTCTATGTGTGCCCGATTACAGTATCAGTCATAGTTTTAGCCGACAGCGATACAGTTATTTGATAGCAACATTAATAAACAGCCTCGTATTTAGCAAATGGATATAACTTACAAAACAATGGAAGTTAACACAGAACAAGTTTCACTCTTTTCTGATATATTTCGCCTAAATAGGCTTTTACAAAGTTTTTCAATAAACAACATTTTCTTTCTTTCCCAACAGAAGAATTGTATATTAAATTGTATTTCTGTGTCAAATTTTCAATGTATATTTAATATCCCTCCTGGATACGAAACTGAGCAATAGAAGTTAAATCAATCCAGCCGTTTTATGCGAATATTAAATTGAATGGAATCGAATGGATTTGCGAATATTCAAATACCGATATAGGTATTCGATGCCATCCCTAATTAAAATGCATTCTTTTTTGGGCAATACTAGTATCAGTCAAGCAATCAAATTTGACATAATAAAATAGAGGTATGTCACAAAATTGGCTATTACACCCACAATGCTTTGTAAGATATGTTAATACTACAAGACTGAAAAGCTGAGGCATGTGTGGAGTCACTGGAGTGATGATTTAGAAGTGTCTCACACACCTAAATTTGTATGATTATTCAAAATTTAAGTGTTCAATACATGTGGAAGTAGTTCACTGCACAAACGTATAACATTTTCTGGTACTGATATAAAAATGGCTAAGTTCAGCTGCACATAATTAAGGAATGTGTTTTATGACTAAATTTAATTGCTAGAGGAATGTGTAGGTAGTGGGCTCAATTACCTTATCACATTAATGCCAACAGAGCTACACACTGACACAGCCTCTAAAATATACTCTCTAAACTAAATGGCCCTTCATGAGGGTTATACAAATTACTTGCAACTATCTTACAACACATTCGTTATTTTTTTATGATTTTTTTAAAGTTAAAAATGTCCATCAAAGTAAGCAACAGCAACTTTTAAACTTAATGGATGATAAATATAGTATTTACGACATACTCACCCTCACCAATGTGCTGACAGTCCTCTCAACATCATGGATATCAGACTGCAACAGAGAACACCATGTCACTACAGCTTTACAGTGAATGAACAAAACTAGGATATCAGACTGCAACATAGAACACCATGTCACACCATGTCACTACAGCTTTACAGTGAATGAACAAAACTAGGATAATTATCAGACTGCAACAGAGAACACCATGTCACTACAGCTTTACAGTGAATGAACAAAACTAGGATAATTATCAGACTGCAACAGAGAATGCCATGTCACTACAGCTTTACAGTGAATGAACAAAACTAGGATATCAGACTGCAACAGAGCATGCCATGTCACACCATGTCACTACAGATTTACAGTGAATGAACAAAACTAGGATATCAGACTGCAACAGAGCACACCATGTCACACCATGTCACTACAGCTTTACAGTAAATGAACAAAACTAGGATATCAGACTGCAACAGAGAACACCATGTCACACCATGTCACTACAGCTTTACAGTAAATGAACAAAACTAGGATATCAGACTGCAACAGAGCATACCATGTCACACCATGTCACTACAGCTTTACAGTAAATGAACAAAACCAGGATATCAGACTGCAACAGAGCATGCCATGTCACAACAGCTTTACAGTAAACGAACAAAACCAGGATATCAGACTGTAACATAGCACACCATGTCACTACAGCTTTACAGTGTAAGAACAAAACTAGGATATCAGACTGCAACAGAGCACACTGTGTCACTACAGCTTTACAGTAAATGAACAAAACTAGGATATCAGACTGCAACAGAGCACGCCATGTCACTACAGCTTTACAGTGAATGAACAAAACGTGGATATCAGACAGCAACAGAGCACACCGTGTCACTACAGCTTTACAGTAAATGAACAAAACGTGAATATCAGACTGCAACAGAGCACACCATGTCACTACAGCTTTACAGTGAATGAACAAAACGTGGATATCAGACAGCAACAGAGCACACCGTGTCACTACAGCTTTACAGTGAATGAACAAAACTAGGATATCAGACTGCAACAGAGCACACCATGTCACTACAGCTTTACAGTGAATGAACAAAACCAGGATATCAGACTGCAACAGAGCACACCATGTCACTACAGCTTTACAGTGAATGAACAAAACTAGGATATCAGACTGCAACAGAGCACACCATGTCACTACAGCTTTACAGTGAATGAACAAAACAAGGATATCAGACTGCAACAGAGCACACCATGTCACTACAGCTTTACAGTGAATGAACAAAACTAGGATATCAGACTGCAACAGAGAACACCATGTCACACCATGTCACTACAGCTTTACAGTAAATGAACAAAACTAGGATATCAGACTGCAACAGAGCACACCATGTCACACCATGTCACTACAGCTTTACAGTGAATGAACAAAACTAGGATAATTATCAGACTGCAACAGAGAACACCATGTCACTACAGCTTTACAGTGAATGAACAAAACTAGGATAATTATCAGACTGCAACAGAGAACACCATGTCACTACAGCTTTACAGTGAATGAACAAAACTAGGATATCAGACTGCAACAGAGCATGCCATGTCACACCATGTCACTACAGATTTACAGTGAATGAACAAAACTAGGATATCAGACTGCAACAGAGCACACCATGTCACACCATGTCACTACAGCTTTACAGTAAATGAACAAAACTAGGATATCAGACTGCAACAGAGAACACCATGTCACACCATGTCACTACAGCTTTACAGTAAATGAACAAAACTAGGATATCAGACTGCAACAGAGCATACCATGTCACACCATGTCACTACAGCTTTACAGTAAATGAACAAAACCAGGATATCAGACTGCAACAGAGCATGCCATGTCACAACAGCTTTACAGTAAACGAACAAAACCAGGATATCAGACTGTAACATAGCACACCATGTCACTACAGCTTTACAGTGTAAGAACAAAACTAGGATATCAGACTGCAACAGAGCACACTGTGTCACTACAGCTTTACAGTAAATGAACAAAACTAGGATATCAGACTGCAACAGAGCACGCCATGTCACTACAGCTTTACAGTGAATGAACAAAACGTGGATATCAGACAGCAACAGAGCACACCGTGTCACTACAGCTTTACAGTAAATGAACAAAACGTGGATATCAGACTGCAACAGAGCACACCATGTCACTACAGCTTTACAGTGAATGAACAAAACGTGGATATCAGACAGCAACAGAGCACACCGTGTCACTACAGCTTTACAGTGAATGAACAAAACTAGGATATCAGACTGCAACAGAGCACACCATGTCACTACAGCTTTACAGTGAATGAACAAAACGTGGATATCAGACTGCAACAGAGCACACCATGTCACTACAGCTTTACAGTGAATGAACAAAACTAGGATATCAGACTGCAACAGAGCACACCATGTCACTACAGCTTTACAGTGAATGAACAAAACAAGGATATCAGACTGCAACAGAGCACACCATGTCACTACAGCTTTACAGTGAATGAACAAAACTAAGATATCAGACTGCAACAGAGCACACCATGTCACTACAGCTTTACAGTGAATGAACAAAACTAAGATATCAGACAGCAACAGAGCACACCATGTCACTACAGCTTTACAGTAAATGAACAAAACCAGGATATCAGACTGCAACAGAGCATGCCATGTCACTAAAGCTTTACAGTGAATGAACAAAACGTGGATATCAGACTGCAACATAGCACACCATGTCACTACAGCTTTACAGTGAATGAACAAAACAAGGATATCAGACTGCAACAGAGCACACCGTGTCACTACAGCTTTACAGTGAATGAACAAAACAAGGATATCAGACTGCAACAGAGCACGCCATGTCACTACAGCTTTACAGTGAATGAACAAAACGTGGATATCAGACAGCAACAGAGCACACCGTGTCACTACAGCTTTACAGTAAATGAACAAAACGTGAATATCAGACTGCAACAGAGCACACCATGTCACTACAGCTTTACAGTGAATGAACAAAACGTGGATATCAGACAGCAACAGAGCACACCGTGTCACTACAGCTTTACAGTGAATGAACAAAACTAGGATATCAGACTGCAACAGAGCACACCATGTCACTACAGCTTTACAGTGAATGAACAAAACCAGGATATCAGACTGCAACAGAGCACACCATGTCACTACAGCTTTACAGTGAATGAACAAAACTAGGATATCAGACTGCAACAGAGCACACCATGTCACTACAGCTTTACAGTGAATGAACAAAACAAGGATATCAGACTGCAACAGAGCACACCATGTCACTACAGCTTTACAGTGAATGAACAAAACTAGGATATCAGACTGCAACAGAGAACACCATGTCACACCATGTCACTACAGCTTTACAGTAAATGAACAAAACTAGGATATCAGACTGCAACAGAGCACACCATGTCACACCATGTCACTACAGCTTTACAGTGAATGAACAAAACTAGGATAATTATCAGACTGCAACAGAGAACACCATGTCACTACAGCTTTACAGTGAATGAACAAAACTAGGATAATTATCAGACTGCAACAGAGAACACCATGTCACTACAGCTTTACAGTGAATGAACAAAACTAGGATATCAGACTGCAACAGAGCATGCCATGTCACACCATGTCACTACAGATTTACAGTGAATGAACAAAACTAGGATATCAGACTGCAACAGAGCACACCATGTCACACCATGTCACTACAGCTTTACAGTAAATGAACAAAACTAGGATATCAGACTGCAACAGAGAACACCATGTCACACCATGTCACTACAGCTTTACAGTAAATGAACAAAACTAGGATATCAGACTGCAACAGAGCATACCATGTCACACCATGTCACTACAGCTTTACAGTAAATGAACAAAACCAGGATATCAGACTGCAACAGAGCATGCCATGTCACAACAGCTTTACAGTAAACGAACAAAACCAGGATATCAGACTGTAACATAGCACACCATGTCACTACAGCTTTACAGTGTAAGAACAAAACTAGGATATCAGACTGCAACAGAGCACACTGTGTCACTACAGCTTTACAGTAAATGAACAAAACTAGGATATCAGACTGCAACAGAGCACGCCATGTCACTACAGCTTTACAGTGAATGAACAAAACGTGGATATCAGACAGCAACAGAGCACACCGTGTCACTACAGCTTTACAGTAAATGAACAAAACGTGGATATCAGACTGCAACAGAGCACACCATGTCACTACAGCTTTACAGTGAATGAACAAAACGTGGATATCAGACAGCAACAGAGCACACCGTGTCACTACAGCTTTACAGTGAATGAACAAAACTAGGATATCAGACTGCAACAGAGCACACCATGTCACTACAGCTTTACAGTGAATGAACAAAACGTGGATATCAGACTGCAACAGAGCACACCATGTCACTACAGCTTTACAGTGAATGAACAAAACTAGGATATCAGACTGCAACAGAGCACACCATGTCACTACAGCTTTACAGTGAATGAACAAAACAAGGATATCAGACTGCAACAGAGCACACCATGTCACTACAGCTTTACAGTGAATGAACAAAACTAGGATATCAGACTGCAACAGAGAACACCATGTCACACCATGTCACTACAGCTTTACAGTAAATGAACAAAACTAGGATATCAGACTGCAACAGAGCACACCATGTCACACCATGTCACTACAGCTTTACAGTAAAAGAACAACACAAGGATATCAGACTGCAACAGAGCATGCCATGCCAATACAGCTTTACAGTGAATGAACAAAACTAAGATATCAGACTGCAACAGAGCACACCATGTCACTACAGCTATACAGTAAAAGAACAAAACCAGGATATCAGACTGCAACAGAGCACACCATGTCACTACAGCTTTACAGTAAAAGAACAAAACCAGGATATCAGACTGCAACAGAGCATGCCATGTCACTACAGCTTCACAGTAAAAGAACAAAACCAGGATATCAGACTGCAACAGAGCACACCATGTCACTACAGCTTTACAGTGAATGAACAAAACCAGGATATCAGACTGCAACAGCACGCCATGTCACTACAGCTTTACAGTGAATGAACAAAACCAGGATATCAGACTGCAACAGAGAACACCATGTCACTACAGCTTCACAGTAAAAGAACAAAACCAGAATATCAGACTGTAACATAGCACGCCATGTCACTACAGCTTTACAGTGAATGAACAAAACAAGGATATCAGACTGCAACAGAGCACACCATGTCACTACAGCTTTACAGTGAATGAACAAAACTAAGATATCAGACTGCAACAGAGCACACCATGTCACTACAGCTTTACAGTGAATGAACAAAACCAGGATATCAGACTGCAACAGAGCACACCATGTCACTACAGCTTCACAGTGAATGAACAAAACAAGGATATCAGACTGCAACAGAGCACACCATGTCACTACAGCTTTACAGTGAATGAACAAAACGTGGATATCAGACTGCAACAGAGCACGCCATGTCACTACAGCTTCACAGTGAATGAACAAAACCAGGATATCAGACTGCAACAGAGCACGCCATGTCACTACAGCTTTACAGTGAATGAACAAAACTAGGATATCAGACTGCAACAGAGCATGCCATGTCACTACAGCTTCACAGTAAAAGAACAAAACGTGGATATCAGACTGCAACAGAGCACGCCATGTCACTACAGCTTTACAGTAAAAGAACAAAACCAGGACATCAGACTGCAACAGAGCACACCATGTCACTACAGCTTCACAGTAAAAGAACAAAACCAGGATATCAGACTGCAACAGAGCACACCATGTCACTACAGCTTCACAGTAAAAGAACAAAACAAGGATATCAGACTGCAACAGAGCACGCCATGTCACTACAGCTTTACAGTGAATGAACAAAACTAGGATATCAGACTGCAACAGAGCACACCATGTCACTACAGCTTTACAGTAAACGAACAAAATCAGGATATCAGACTGCAACAGAGCACACCATGTCACTACAGCTTTACAGTGAATGAACAAAACAAGGATATCAGACTGCAACAGAGCACGCCATGTCACTACAGCTTTACAGTGAATGAACAAAACCAGGATATCAGACTGCAACAGAGCACACCATGTCACTACAGCTTTACAGTGAATGAACAAAACGTGGATATCAGACTGCAACAGAGCACACCATGTCACTACAGCTTTACAGTGAATGAACAAAACTAAGATATCAGACTGCAACAGAGCACACCATGTCACTACAGCTTCACAGTAAAAGAACAAAACCAGGATATCAGACTGCAACAGAGCACACCATGTCACTACAGCTTTACAGTGAATGAACAAAACCAGGATATCAGATTGCAACAGAGCACACCATGTCACTACAGCTTTACAGTGAATGAACAAAACAAGGATATCAGACTGCAACAGAGCACACCATGTCACTACAGCTTTACAGTGAATGAACAAAACTAAGATATCAGACTGCAACAGAGCACACCATGTCACTACAGCTTTACAGTGAATAAACAAAACTAAGATATCAGACTGCAACAGAGCACACCATGTCACTACAGCTTTACAGTAAATGAACAAAACCAGGATATCAGACTGCAACAGAGCATGCCATGTCACTACAGCTTTACAGTGAATGAACAAAACGTGGATATCAGACTGTAACATAGCACACCATGTCACTACAGCTTTACAGTGAATGAACAAAACTAGGATATCAGACTGCAACAGAGCACACCATGTCACTACAGCTTTACAGTGAATGAACAAAACCAGGATATCAGACTGCAACAGAGCACACCATGTCACTACAGCTTTACAGTGAATGAACAAAACTAAGATATCAGACTGCAACAGAGCACACCATGTCACTACAGCTTTACAGTGAATGAACAAAACTAAGATATCAGACAGCAACAGAGCACACCATGTCACTACAGCTTTACAGTAAATGAACAAAACCAGGATATCAGACTGCAACAGAGCATGCCATGTCACTAAAGCTTTACAGTGAATGAACAAAACGTGGATATCAGACTGCAACATAGCACACCATGTCACTACAGCTTTACAGTGAATGAACAAAACAAGGATATCAGACTGCAACAGAGCACACCGTGTCACTACAGCTTTACAGTGAATGAACAAAACAAGGATATCAGACTGCAACAGAGCACACCGTGTCACTACAGCTTTACAGTGAATGAACAAAACTAAGATATCAGACTGCAACAGAGCATGCCATGTCACTACAGCTTTACAGTGAATGAACAAAACTAGGATATCAGACTGCAACAGAGCACACCGTGTCACTACAGCTTTACAGTGAATGAACAAAACAAGGATATCAGACTGCAACAGAGCACACCATGTCACTACAGCTTTACAGTGAATGAACAAAACTAGGATAGCAGACTGCAACAGAGCACACCGTGTCACTACAGCTTTACAGTGAATGAACAAAACTAAGATATCAGACTGCAACAGAGCACACTGTGTCACTACAGCTTTACAGTGAATGAACAAAACTAGGATATCAGACTGTAACATAGCACACCATGTCACTACAGCTTTACAGTGAATGAACAAAACTAAGATATCAGACTGCAACAGAGCACACCATGTCACTACAGCTTTACAGTGAATGAACAAAACTAGGATATCAGACTGCAACAGAGCATGCCATGTCACTACAGCTTTACAGTGAATGAACAAAACTAGGATATCAGACTGCAACAGAGCATGCCATGTCACTACAGCTTTACAGTAAATGAACAAAACTAAGATATCAGACTGTAACATAGCACGCCATGTCACTATAGCTATACAGTGAATGAACAAAACAAGGATATCAGACTGCAACAGAGCACACCATGTCACTACAGCTTTACAGTGAATGAACAAAACTAAGATATCAGACTGCAACAGAGCACACCATGTCACTACAGCTTTACAGTAAATGAACACAACCAGGATATCAGACTGCAACAGAGCATGCCATGTCACTACAGCTTTACAGTGAATGAACAAAACTAAGATATCAGACTGCAACAGAGCACACCATGTCACTACAGCTTTACAGTGAATGAACAAAACTAGGATATCAGACTGCAACAGAGCACACCATGTCACTACAGCTTTACAGTGAATGAACAAAACGTGGATATCAGACTGCAACAGAGCACACCATGTCACTACAGCTTTACAGTGAATGAACAAAACAAGGATATCAGACTGCAACAGAGCACGCCATGCCACTACAGCTTTACAGTAAATGAACAAAACTAGGATATCAGACTGCAACAGAGCACACCATGTCACTACAGCTTTACAGTGAATGAACAAAACTAGGATATCAGACTGCAACAGAGCACACCGTGTCACTACAGCTTTACAGTGAATGAACAAAACTAGGATATCAGACTGTAACATAGCACACCATGTCACTACAGCTTTACAGTGAATGAACAAAACTAAGATATCAGACTGCAACAGAGCACGCCATGTCACTACAGCTTTACAGTGAATGAACAAAACAAGGATATCAGACTGCAACAGATCACACCGTGTCACTACAGCTATACAGTGAATGAACAAAACCATGTTACTTATATTGGTATTAAGTTTAAAAATCTATGTAATAACAGATCAACTGATCATTCAGTTGGTGGCTGTTCTTTCTTAACAAAAACTTCAACATTTTCGTAGCAATATTCTTTAAGATATACTAAGACTAGTAAACGTTGTATCAGTTTCTTCAATTAAATGCTGTATTAGAAGCCAATTTTACACTAGAGCTATCATGATGTAGCATTAATTACAAAGATGCAGAAGCCCTAACAACACCTGTATGGCTACAAACACCTATATTACCAGCAGGTTTCATACCAGTGACTGTGGGTAATAAGTTCCCCAAAATCCGTCCTCATCAGACCTGAACAACATTACAATTTGCCATGTACATCTAATGTTTTTTATCATGTGTTCCTGATGTTTGCATTTGTGAAGACTGAATGGACATATCAATATTACAATTGATAAAACTGATTCAACAGTCATAATAGCATTCAGATGAATGGAGCAAACAGCAACCATATCAATACAGGATGAGACACATCTGTTCACTTACCCCTAATTCTTGCCTAATACTTGATGAAAAATTTCTACCAAAGCTCTGAAGTTTTGTTGGTGATGGAAATGATAGGAAGTCTTTTATGCTCACATCCTGCAAAACAAGACATCACAATAGCTTCGGTTCTCAGTGGTGCATGCAAAATAATTAAACCGTGTCCCAACATTTTTCAGTTTTTTTCTATTTCAGTCATATCACAGGGTCACAAAATTAACAAGAGATGTGTTTGACAGAAACACAATGCCCCCTATTGCGCCGCTTTGAAGCCTAATATTTGACCTTTGACCTTGAAGGGTGACCTTGACCTTTCACCACTAAAAATGTGCAGCTCCATGAGATACACATGCATGCCAAATATCAAGTTGCTATCTTCATTATTGCAAAAGTTTAACAAAGATTAAAGTTTTGAATCCATATCTTTGACCTTGAAGGATGACCTTGACCTTTCCCCACTCAAAATGTGCATGAGGTACACATGCATGCCAAATGAGCTCCATGAGATACACATGCATGCCAAATATCAAGTTGCTATCTTCAATATTGCAAAAGTTATTAAAAAAGTTTTACCTGAAGGTTAAAGTTTGGAGACTTAATGAAAGACAGGCCAAAAACAATATACCCCCAATCATTCCATCCGGGGGCATAAAAATGTAGATGCTTGTAAATTTTGTAGAAGGTTATAATCATCTTTTTGTTTAGTGGAAACTCAAACTGGGGAGGATGTTCATCAAAAATAAGTTATGATGTAGGAGTACAAATTATAACATGGACAATTTAAATACATAGATGACAAAAAATAAATACATGTTAAGTTTTTATTGCAAAAATGTAACATTAAAATCCTTATAATAGTTGGGTAATAAGACTTTTAACAACAAGTGCATCTAATGATCCAGATCAAATCATATAAATAAATGAAATCCAAATGCAATTCTTGCTAAAACCTGAAACCATGTCATGTATACAATAAGAACTAAAACAATTTGTGTAAAAATGGTCCACTGCAATATAACACAGTTTAATAACACTTTGTATTTACAAATGTCTTTCAAATTCATGCAGACACACAAAATTGTGACATTTTTGGTTGTTATGATGTAAACAAGAGCACCGCTTAACGGGTGCCACGCTCGGCTGCGGGTGCATTTTTGAACAAATGAAAGCTTGTCAGATTTTTTTTTTTTTTTTAAGATGTCAGTGACCTTGACCTTTGACCTAGTGACCCAAATATGGGTATGGCGTGTAAAATTCATCAAGGTGCTGCTACATATGAAGTTTCAAAGAAGTAGGTGGAAGCACTTTGATTTTAGAGGCAATGTTCAAAACCTTAACAAAATGTTAAGGTTTTGCGGACGGCGGACACGACGACAGACACGACGACCGACACGACACGACGGCTATGACAATGCCTCGGGTTTTCTCCGAAACAGCCGAGCTTAAAATGGGTTTGTTGCTTACTTTTTTTAAACATGAAATCATCACAATTTAACCTGTATTAAACACTACCAAAACTAGCCTTTTGTTTGAATAACCGAAAAAATATTGTAATTTGATAATCTCTAATATTATATAGGAAAGTATTACATGGTACATGTCAAAGGCAACAAACGCATCACATAGTATAATAACAGCAACAGGTAATAATAATTAAAATTTGTTAATGTTAAGATTCAATATCAATTTAAACCATACATATTTGAGACAAAAGCATACACACCATGTATACTTTTTAAACTTCATACATATGGTCATTATCAACTTATATCAACAAATGAAGTCACAAATGCACCATTTCATAATCTCATGTAAAAACAGAATTGATCTAAAATCACAACGTTAAAAACAGTAAAATTCGGATTCACATCTTAAGATCACACAAAAAAAACTGTGCAAAAGTCATTAAAAGCAGTTGGTATGTTGGACGGTTTTCCAAGTTGAGGGACATGATTTAAGCCTAGGACGGGTCAGGGTGGTCAAGAAAGCTTCATTCTGTCCAGTTGTGATGCCAGGTCACCTCCCATGACCTGCAAAGAGAGGCACAATCCTGCCATCATTGCAAGTGTTTATTGATACCCAAGGTTATCTAGCAACAATCCAGTTCAAGCAGAAAGTGTCGTCCCTGATCAGCCTGTGAATAATGCACAGGCTAATCTGGGACAACACTTAACACAAATGCATCAAGTCCTCTTGTTATTTTTTCATTTAACAAACACTGAAAATTGAATGCTTATTTTCACTTATTTACCTAAGCTGTATGAGCAAACAGCCCAAATGTGTAATTTATAGCTTAAAAGAAAGAACATGTAACAAGCCCATCATTTTAATTCTAGGACTTGTGGTCAATTAAAAATTTACTATTTCAGTTAATACAAATATTTTAGCTGTAATTGGAAATGCATTTTTACATCATTGCTCATGGGATGCCTGTTTTGCAATAAACTGTAGCCATTAAAAAAAACTTTTTCAAAACGTGTTTGAGAATTAGACATATTAGTATTTTTCGATTGTAAAGTATATTTTTTTAAACTTTAAGGATCTTCACCAAAATAAAATACCAAAATACAAAGATTTGAGTGTCATAAGGATTTAATATACATTTGTGTACAAGAAACTCACGACTTATTAACTCCAATATAAATAGTTGTTACATATTGTTCACAACTGGACAGTAGGAAGCTATTTCAGTTCTACGCTTCCTATTTTTTTAGGACTTAAATATACGATCTGACTTTCTAAAAAAATCCACAACATGCATCATAATTATAAGCATACAGAACACAGAGGTATCATTTTAACCATTTAATGGCTGTCTAAAACTCTGGATGGAAAGTCCAGCAGTCTACCATATGAGTCAACTGACTAAGTAAACACATATCCTGGAATCAAAATGAGCATTGCTCTATGAAAACAGAGCTAAATGCATGTGTCACTGTGTAAAGTGTCGCCTAAACTGGATTTTTGCAACAAAGAGACTTCAATGAAACAAAAATCAATACCAGCAGAAAGTGTCAATCCTGATTAGCATGTGTGCACTGCACAGGATACTCAGAGACGACACTGTATGCACATGCATTTAGCCCTGTTTTCCCACAGCATAGCTCAAATCCAGACTGCTGTCTTTATACCTGTTTAGGTGTGAGAGCGATTCCCCTCACAGTGAGGATGGGATCATCCACCGTGTCCCCCTCCCCCTCCTCCTCCTCAGCCTGTTCCTCCCCCTCCTAAAATACATGCACAATCACGTTTAGTTCTGGTGTACAGATTTTGTTTCAAAATATATCACAGGCAACATTTACATGGCTACAAACTACTATTTTGAAAACAGTTGTCCTACTCAAGTTATATAAGTATAATGACTTTTACTATTGCATGGCAAAATTCCTATAAAGTACTGGCTAATCATTCTGATCACAATTTGATCTATAGTTTAAATTAGACGAGAAGGCCAGTCATCAGGGATGGTACTCACAAAGCTCCTAGGGAATCTTTGTTGTTATGAAGTAAATCTTCACTTGCAAACATAATAATAAGAGAATGTTATCAATTTACAGAAATACCTTAAGTTTTCTTATGGGGCAAATAACAACCCGTGCTGCTCTTACTGGCCCTCATACAAAATTACTGTTCTTTGTCCAAGGTGTAATGACTTTTGTGGAGACTCGATCAACAATATTTGATTTACCTTTGTTTTTTTTTTGTTATTTTAATTGTGAGACTCAGCATAATGTTAATTGCTTGTTTCAATTTACCTTTCCTGAGTCCGTTCTTATCAATCGATGTATAGCACAAGATGTATGTACCTGTACAACTCACTCATCTCATATGTATCTCATCATAGTTCCATAGTACATCACAAGATGTATGTACCAATACAGAGCTCACTTACCTCATATGTATCATCATAGTTCCATAGTACATCACAAGATGTATGTACCAATACAGAGCTCACTTACCTCAGATGTATCATCATAGTTCCATAGTACATCACAAGATGTATGTACCAATACAGAGCTCACTTACCTCAGATGTATCATCATAGTTCCATAGTACATCACAAGATGTATGTACCAATACAGAGCTCACTTACCTCAGATGTATCATCATAGTTCCATAGTACATCACAAGATGTATGTACCAATACAGAGCTCACTTACCTCATATGTATCATCATAGTTCCATAGTACATCACAAGATGTATGTACCAATACAGAGCTCACTTACCTCATATGTATCATCCTAGTTCCATAGTACATCACAAGATGTATGTACCAATACAGAGCTCACTTACCTCAGATGTATCATCATAGTTCCATAGTACATCACAAGATGTATGTACCAATACAGAGCTCACTTACCTCATATGTATCATCATAGTTCCATAGTACATCACAAGATGTATGTACCAATACAGAGCTCACTTACCTCATATGTATCATCATAGTTCCATAGTACATCACAAGATGTATGTACCAATACAGAGCTCACTTACCTCATATGTATCATCATAGTTCCATAGTACATCACAAGATGTATGTACCAATACAGAGCTCACTTACCTCATATGTATCATCATAGTTCCATAGTACATCACAAGATGTATGTACCAATACAGAGCTCACTTACCTCAGATGTATCATCATAGTTCCATAGTACATCACAAGATGTATGTACCAATACAGAGCTCACTTACCTCATATGTATCATCATAGTTCCATAGTACATCACAAGATGTATGTACCAATACAGAGCTCACTTACCTCATATGTATCATCATAGTTTTCCTCATCCTCATCGTCACTGCCCTCATCTCCACTGGAACAGAGACATGTTTTACATGAGCCTCGTTATGGGAAAACTAACCTTAATGCATGTGTGTAAAGTGTCGTCTTAAATTAGCCTGTGCAGTCAGCACAGGCTAATCAAGGACAATACCTTCAGCCTATATTGGATTTTCGTGAAAAAGAGACTTACTTTAAACAAAAACAAAAATCGTTGAAAATGATGGATGCTCTCCTTATGTTTGCTATGAGAAACTGTAACCAAAGTGTGACCTTGAGAAAATCTATTATTAGCCTCAGTGACCTTGACCTTGACCTCAGTGACCTCAAACCTCATCAAAAGGTAGAGGTCCATGCAAGGTACCTACATGCCAAATATGTATGAGATCGGTAAAATATTGAAGGCTCTATGAGAAACTGTAACAAAAGTGTGACGGAAGGAAGGAAGTAAGGACAAGCTGGCAACTAAATGCTCCACCGAAAAATTTAGGGAAGAACAAAAATAATATAAAAGCAGAAAAGTGTCGTCCCTTGACACTTTACATGCATGTCTTAAGCTCAGTTTTCAGACAATGTGGCTCATATAAATATCAAAGTAAAAGTAAATATTGCAATTCCAGGAGAGCAATGTCTACCGAGGCTGAAGGCCTGCCAAGGTGGACAATACTCTTCAAGCGAGCAATATTTACTATTACCAGAAAGATGAATGTGATATTTGTTTTATATTATGACCAATTACTAAAAGGGCCTAAGTCACTCACCTGAGATACCAAGGAACTGACCTGTTCTGTGCAGCCCAAGATATGATTAGAACAAATGTTCAGACCAAGTTTCATGAAAAGTGACGTATAAATGTAACTTTTAGAAAGCTTATAAGGTTTTACTATAGCCATATAAGGGTAACTTCCCCGCCACCTGGTGGCCAATTTTTTCAACAGACCGGAACTATTTTCCAACTCATCCAAGATATCATTAAAATGAATGTTATGACCAAGTTTCATGATGATTGGACAATAAATGTGACTTTAAGAGTGTTAACAAGTTTTTACATTAGCCATATAAGGAAAAATGCACCCTCCCTCCTGGCTGCCCTGTTTTTTCAAACAACCGGAACCATTTTTGAACGCGTCCAAGATTTTATTGAAACAAATCTTCTAAGTTTCATGAACATCTGACAATAAATATGGACTTTAGAGTGTTAACAAGCTTTTACTATAGCCATATATAGCCATACGAGAAAAAATGACCCCTCCCCTCGCCCCCAAGCAAATGATAACATTTTCGAACTTGTCCATGATATCATTAGGACAAATCTTCTGACCAAGTTTCATGATGATCAAACAATAAATGAGGCCCCTAGAGTGTTAACAAGGTTTTGCTATAGCCATACAAGGAAAAATGCCCCGCCCCCTGGCAGCAATGTTGTTCAACAGATCAAATTTTTTTCCAACTCATCCAAAATATCATTAGAAAAATAAATGTTCTGACCAAGTTTCATGACAATTGAACTATAAATGTGGCCTCTAGAGTGTTAGCAAGGTTTTACTATAGCCATCAATAGCCATATCAGGAAAAATGCCACGCCCCTGGCGATGTTTTTCAAGCAACTGATACCATTTTCAAACTAATCCAAGGTACGTTGGGACTAATCTTCTCACCAAGTTTCATGATGATCAGACAATAAATGTCCCCTCAAGAGTGTTTACAAAGTTTTACTACAGCCATATTAGGAAAAATGCGCCCCCCCCCACCTGGGGGCCATGTTTTTCAGCCAACCGGAACCATTTTCAAACTCGTCCAAGATAACATTGGCAAGAATCGTCTGACCAAATTTCATGAAGATCGGACAAAAATGTGGCCTCAAAAGTGTTAACAAGATTTTACTATAACCATATATAGCTATATAAGTAAAATGCTCCAACGTTCAATATATCATTGACAAAAATTGTCTAAAAAAGTTTCATGATAATCGGACAATAAATGTGGCCTCTAGTGTTAACAAGGTTTAACAATAGCAATATAAAGAAAAATGCCCCGCCACCTGGTGGCCATGTTTTTCAATCAACCAAAACCATTTTCGAATTCATCCAAGATAACATTGGCACAAAACTTCTCACCAAATTTCATGAAAATCTGACAAAAATTGTGGCCTCACGAGGGTTAACAAGGCAAATGCTCAGGTGAGCTAACAAGTTCAAATAAGTTGAACATTTTTGCCTTTGTAACCAAAATTTATGTTTGACAATCCAGTGCTCATCAAAAATGATTTGTTATATGCATTTTAATAAGCTTCTAACGATTATTCCTTTTATAAACAAAACCTATTTTTGACCCCACATGGGGAAAATATGGCTTTTGTATGTTTACCTGAGTGACCCAAGTACATCGAGTTTGCCAATGGATTCTATGGACTCCCTTATAAGCTCTATGCCTTCCTCACCAAACATGTTGGCTGAAAAATAAATGCTGCAATCTTTAAAACAATATTTTTAAGAACTTCCACCATTTATTAAATATTTATTATAAAAAAATCCAAATAGGTCTATTAAAACTCTATGTTTTAAAACAGATCTAGTGAAGAAATTCTTGCTAAGCAAATGTATTACCTGTACTTAAATTGAGGATATTAGCTGGAAAGAAAAATCTTAAATAGTTGAACTATTTTTATGAACAAAACATATTTATTTAGGTACATGGTATTCTAAAAGAGATCAAATGTTTCATATAGATGTTTTCATGCTAAATAAAGACTGTTTGTTTTTATTAACTAAATGTGTACACAAATCAATTTAATTGTCTTGCAAATTACTGTTTGTTAACTCACAGTCCAGGTCTAGTTTTTCCAAATGATCCTTATTTTCTATGACTTCTGCCAAACAGCTTGCAGCATCTTTGGATATCTCGTTACCACTCAATACCAATTCCTAAAACATGAAGAGCACAAATGAGCTGTGCTCTGGGAAAAAGGAGGCTTAACTCTTTCAGTACGGGAACCGTATTTTGAAGGCCTTTGCAAACAGTTTGGATCCTGATGAGACGCCACAGAACGTGGCGTCTCATCAGGATCCAAACTGTTTGCTATTCTGATAGTATTCTTTGAAAAAAATCAAAGAAAATGCTAATTTTAGAAATTCAGCAGACAACATTTTAGCAGAAGACAAATTACCCAGCATGCAAAGGGTTAATGCATATGCATAAAGTGTTGTCACAGATAAGTCTGTTCATTCCACAGTGGCTAATCAGAGAGGACACTTAAAGGAGGTCACTTCTCAACAAAAAACCAGTCCAGGCAGTCTAAGCTATGGTCGCCAGATCCAGGTGACAACGAACCTATACCAAATTCCCTAAAGCTATTACTACCCACAATGTCTTATAATCTTGTAAGTATTAACAGCCATTAGGGCCAGTGTTTTGGAATTTTTACTGGGCCTCTTGCAATGTTAGTGGCTTTACCTGTAAAGGACCGGCAAACTGCTGTATAATCATTGTTTTTTTCATCCATTAGCACAGGCTAATCAAGGGTTTCGCTGCTGATCGCTATTGTCGAGACTTGCGATAAATTTTTGAAAGTGGCGACAATTGTTTCAAAGTGGCAAATTTCTTTACTGACAATATAATTGTACTCCGTGCTTTTCTTTATAGCAAGAACTCTGGTACATAACTGGAGCATATTAAGTCACAAGATTGGGTACATAAGCCCCGGGATCATTGATTGTTATCAGATCACTAATTGCCCCTTTCTTCCAGATGAGATGGACATCCTGTGAAAGATTATCTTTAACATAACTGCATCTGTTTCACGCTTGGTTGGGCTCAGTTGATATCAAATCATCATTATTTATTTTTAATCTTCTGAATCCTTTGGGAAGGAATTTGTTGCAATATACTAGTGTTTTTAATTCAATTAATTAAACGAGGTTAATCTGCAGCATGGAAAAACTTTTTTTTAATTTGATTTCTGATCGTTTAAACACTGTCTGTCCTCAGTGTCCTGTAAAAGACAGGCAACTGCTGTATAATCATTGTTTACTTCTTCCAAAGCAGTTTCAATCAAAATTGGCTTAAATTTTAGATGAGCTTTTTTCTGCTACCAGAGATCATTAAGTCTTCATTATTTACCAGGATCTGTGTTTTAAGCGAATAAGTAGCAGAATGATGTCATATAAAAACAAGAGCTGTCAGAGGACAGCGCGCTCAACTATTCGAGTGCTTGACAGTATAACGTAAGTCATCATGGAGAGGGGGGGAGGGGGTATAATGTGGTCGTGTGATCATTTAATAGAAGATCTTTCAAAAATAAGAAAAAAAAATTGGGGGGGTGGGGGGTTGGGGAGGGGTGGGGGGAGAGGGAGGTATAATGTGGGTTTGTCATCATTTAATAGATGATCTTTCAAAAATAAGAAAAAATATTCATTTTATCTTTTTTTAGGGGGGAGGGGGGGGGTTCTGGGGGGGGGGGGGGGTTCTGGGGGGATGGTTTGGGTGGAGTGCATTGTGGTATGTAAGGTAAGTGTTGTTTTGTCAAACTTTAATATAGATTTATCAATAATATGCATATTCGAAGTAAACAAGGGGCCATAATTCTGTCAAAATGCTTGATACAGTTGTCTGCTCTTGTTTATAGGTTGGGTCATGTTGGTAAACAAGTATGCAAAATATGAAAGAAATATGTCAAGGGACACAGGAAATATTTGGGGTAGTACGCAAACTTTAACATAGATTTATCAATAATATGCATATTCGAAGTATAAAAGGGGCAATAATTCTGTCAAAATGCTTGATACAGTTGTCTGCTCTTGTTCATAGGTTGGGGTCATGTTGGTAAACAAGTATGCAAAATATGAAAGCAATATGTCAAGGGACACAGGAAATATTTGGGGTAGTACGCAAACTTTAACATAGATTTATCATTAATATGCATATTCTAGGAATAAAAGGGGCCATAATTCTGTCAAAATGCTTGATACAGTTGTCTGCTCTTGTTTATAGGTTGGGGTCATGATGTTAAACAAGTGTGCAAAATATGAAAGCAATATGTCAAGTGACATTAAAAGTATTTGTGGTAGTACGCAAACTTTAACATCTGCACTCAAACGGAAACGGCAACGGCAACGCCGACGCCGGGGCGAGTAGGATAGCTCCACTATATATATTTCATATATAATAGTCGAGCTAAAAATTACAACAAATTTATTATATTTCTGAAATTTGCTCAGCAGCTCTCTGAGAGAGGTGAAAATCCACAAATTTCAGGAGGTTGATTGTTTGAGTTTTACTTTTTTTAAATTTTCTTTCAAATACATATTATTGCACTTACTTTTAACTTTTTGTGACCATCAGTTATTGCTTTGGCTATGGCTCTTGCACCCTCTGTTCGAATTAAACAGTCTCCAAAATTGATGACCTCTAGATTTTGCAGTGATGGCAGAACCTGCAACGTCACAAATAAATATAAGCCTACAAACAAACCACTATCCTAGATATAAAACCTATTCTTTTGTCTAAATGAACATCAAACCCTTTCCAGCTGCAAATGGCTATATGCAACACTTTTAAAAAAAACAATTTGGGTATGTTTTGACTTAAATTAGTAAATTATTGTTATTGTTTTTTGGCTAACAAAAGCATTACAAGTGAGAACAAGAAACCGTCGGAGAGGGGTGATGCTCCCCAAAGTTTTTTTTGTCACAATATTGCACTATATATTCAAATAAAAGGAAACGTCTTGAGGGGCATAACTTTGGACAAAATAATACGATGGATGGTTTAGCAACTTAAAAATTTCAAAGGGCCATAACTCTCTAAATAAATCATCTAACCAGAACCCACAAATAACATGCGCATCTCCTCAAGGTAGTTAAGCTTCCCATAAAGCTTCATTGAATTCCAGTCAGTAGTTGGGGAGAAATAGCCCAGACAAGAATTGCACTATATGTACAGTTTATAGAAAATTTCAAAGGGCCATAACTCTGTGAAAAATCATCCGACCATAACCGGCTGATAATATGCACATCTCCTGTTGGTAGTGAAGCTTCCCATAAAGTTTCTTTGAATTCCCATAATAAATTGCTGAGAAATAGCTCGAACAAGAATTGCACTATATGTACAATGGAAAATTTAAAAGGGCCATAACTCTGTGAAAAATCATTCGACGAGAACCGGCTGATAATATGCACATCTCCTCTTGATAGTGAAGCTTCCCATAAAGTTTCATTGAATTCCAGTCATTAGTTGCTGAGAAATAGCCCGGACAAGAATTGCACTATATGTACAGTTACCGGTAATGGAAAATTTAAAAGGGCCATAACTCTGTGAAAAATCATTCGACCAGATCCGGCTGATAATATGCACATCTCCTCTTGGTAGTGAAGCTTCCCATAAAGTTTAATTGAATTCTGGTCATTAGTTGCTGAGAAATAGCCCGGACAAAAATTGTGCACTGACGGACGGACGGATGGACACACGGACAGACGAAGCGGCGACTATATGCTCCCCCCAAATTTTTTTGGGGGGGTGCATAAAAAGTGATTTACTACATTTACTAAGGTTCAACTCATAAAGCTTGATGGGAGATGAACTAAATGTTACCTTTTTTCAAAACCTTCAAATATATATCTTTTCCATTTGGAATTGGTCCTTTCACCGGCCCCAAATTTTAACCAAAAAAAACCCCACACTCTTAAAGCAGCATAAAAACAAGAACAGCCCGCGAGTTACTTGCAGGCGGTATAATTTTCTTTGTGTGCTGCTCATCAGTATCTTTTGGTTGAAAATAAGGCCTTAAAAACTATCTTGTGAGTACGGTCTTTAATTTAGAATTATTTTCAAAGGGACTACAAGCCTGTAAAAATGGCATCTGGGTGGAAAATAGTTAAGTTCATATGAAAAATGATTTGGTAAAACATTAAAAATACAATCAAAACCAGTCAAATTATTATAACATACTCTAGAACATGTCTCACCTTGGCCATGGACTTGGCACCGACAGCAGTGAACGTGTTGTCATTGAGGTTGAGGATTCGGAGGTTGGGGTTGTGTTGGAAGGCCCCTGCCAGCGCTGTGATGCCCTCATGGTTGATACCGTTCTGAGGCATGGCCACCTCTACCAGGGAGCCCATCAGCTGACATGGCAGTGAGAAATTTGTGAATTTGAAACTATCACCAACACGTTGACATTAAAGCTTACTTGAAATATATTTTGTGATAAAGTAGGTCCGTATTCAGTCTGCATAAGGTTTACTTCAATAAATAAACTTTAAATTTTTATGGATTTTGCACGTATAAAACAATAGGGAAAAAAATAACGGATGAAAAAGCATTTGGTTAAGACTGGATAAAACTTTTCAAATAATAAATGGATAAATTAATATGTTAAACTTTCAAACATCACTGATGCACAGAACTTTTATTTATTTAAATTAACTTAAACCACACCAAATGCTTTGTACAAAACACATTTTAGAGTATTAAGATGTTTCTGGACTAGATTTTCATTTAGAAGAGGCTTCCTTTAAACAAAATATCCAACAAGAGATGTGTTTGTCAGAAACACAATGCCCCCATATTGCGCTGCTTTAAAGCCATATATTTGACCTTTGACCTTGAGGGATGACCTTGACCTTTCACCACTCAAAATGTGCAGCTCCATGAGATACACATGCATGCCAAATATCAAGTTGCTATCTTCAATAATGCAAAAGTTATTGCAAAACTTTAACCAAGGTTTAAGTTTTGGGACACACACAATAAATGAATGAATGAATGACAGACAGACACAAAGGCCAAAAACAATATGCCCCCAATCTTTCGATCCGGGGGCATAAAAAAGTGGAAAGTTAAATCCTTCCAATTTCCTTAGCCTGCACAGGCTCATCAGGGTCGACCCTTTACGCACATATGCATAAAGCCCCGTTTCCCAGAGCCTGAATCCTATGATTACCTTGAAGACTTCTGACAGTGCAGTGGATCCATCATTCTCCAGCCTCCCCCTGCCAGATATAAACACCTCAAGCGCCAAAGGTTTGCCTGCTGCCTGGCTGGATTTGTAGCAGTCCATCAAACAGCCGGCCAACATCTGAAAAATCAACTTGTCAGATATAATCAAGAACACTAAGACACTCTTACAAATATCCTCTATATTCTATTTAAGGGAAGTGAAAACAAAGAACGGCATTACATCAATTTCAATATATACCCAAAGATCTTTCATAATTAAATTTTCAGAATTTGTTTTCAATTGATACTAGACATTTATTCAGAATGATAGCTCTGTGTTTAACTGGAAAGAAAGGCACAATGACCATTAGTGCTTAAAACTCCAATAAGGCAGCTTATTTTAACGAAATCATGTAAAAATAAAGCCATCATTCAAACAATTGGTCTGTAAATTGCCCCCATTCTGACCTTGCCGCCAGTGGTCCCAAGGCCGTTGTTATTGAGCCGCAACTCCTTCAGCGTGTAGCAAGTCTTACTCCTCAGCAGCTCTACGATGCCCTCCACACCGTTGGGGCCGAACGCATTGTCACTGAGATCTAGCTCTACAAGCTGGGCATTGGCTGCTATCATGGCTGCACCAAGGTGTTTCTGAATGGATATTTGGATTATCAAAAAAAAAACAATATATGTGACATTGCAAAAACATTCACTTACCTGATTGTACAAATTCCTTGGTACCTTATGTCATTTATATGAAATTATCTAAAAAGCAGTGAAAATTGATATCTGATTATCTATTAAATCCTATACCGGTTCAATCATATCACAAGGAATCATCACAATCAAAGCAAAATTAAGAGTAAGAGATGGAACAGACCACAAGTTAATCTCAGAAAAGAAGGGAAAGCAAAGCCAAAAATTCAAATCACGAAAGCTGGTTTTCAGGTTTTCTAGCTTTGTCCCAGAAAGCAAAGCAATGTTTAGAAAGCATCAGGATCAGCTGCCAACAGATGTACAGATCCTTGACCGCTATGTAGATCTGCTACCCCCCCCCCCCCCCCCCTCCATCTAAAATACACCATGATCTTTGGTACTGTGCCCCAGCTCCCCCAAAAAAGACAATATTCAGCCATTTTTTGCCCCATTGGGAAAAGTACCGGTCAAATTAGGAATTTATTATGGGTATTTTTAAGTGCTTGGTACTTAATTGCACAACCCCATTAAAATATTTTTCACATGCAGCCATTTTGGGGAAATATTCAGTGAAAGCCCTCATTAAGACTGACACTTTTCATTGGAGACCTATATTCGTTTTGCTAGTAATGCTATTTTTCCCCATTGGGCAAAAAATTTGATGCAACAGTAATATTTTGTATTATTTTCTTGAAATAGGAAATCCTTTTTTGAGACAAAGTCACATAAAGTGAGAACTATATGAAGGACAATAAAGCTTACTAATGCTGGAGGAATTTCAGTCTTCAATCTTCCGGTAAACATATCACTCCACAAGGCTCTCTGAAAAAGATTAAACAAACTCTCAGGGCTAACACTGGCCTTCAGAAGTACCATAACACCTTTTCTTTTCATGATCTGGGCTCTCGCTGGATTAAAAGTTTCTTTCGCCACCCATTTTTCGCAATTTTAATATTTGTATTGCCACTTGCGAATGGCAGCGGGAGCCCTGATGATTTTACACTGTACTATAATAATTATTACTAAGTTTCAAATTAATTAATTTGCAAGTTATTTAAACTAGAAACTTTTATACATCTTTTAATGCAGAAAGTCAATATGTTATAATCAGGGGTTTTAATCATGTTTGAAATCCATTCATGATACAGTATATTGGCAGATCATTGATTTTCATGAATTTGAAATTATTTTAAGTATCATTAATACTCAAAATCAACGAATATTTTGCAAAATATTTTGTAAAATAAAGTTAACCCATACAAAATCAGTGTTTCTTATAGCAATAGAAAAAACATTCAAAAAACAAAAAAAGAGCATTTTGTATGACTATATTGTTAAATCTATGCTTCCAGACCCAATCTACTATTGAAATTTTGGCTATTGCTACATGTAAAAGAAACATTGACTTTCTTATGTGTTAACTTTATTTTCGAAATATTGTACAAAATATTCCTTGATTTTGAGTGTTTATGGGCTTTTATAAGTCACTGTAAATCATTAAATGCCTACCTGAAATTCAGGGTGTTTTTTAAGTGCGCCGGCAATTTCTTCTGCTGCATTTACTCCCATTGTATTGCCTTCCATCCTCAATGCTGTCATAACGGCACATCCATTGATGCCATCCACAATCTCTTTTGCTGTAACAGACCATTTGACATTATAACCATTTGATCCTTAATGATTGTACAGTAGAGATGCAGAAATATTTTTACTGTGCAGCTGCATATGGCTTGGTTCCTTATATAAAACAAGAAAAAAAGAAAATGTTGCCACTACATGTATTGGTTTTTTATAATTTTAGTTTTATTTACCGGGTTTACAGACTATTATTTTGTTTAATTCTGAACATAATAAAATAAAAAATATATGACTGGATTAAGAATTTTGTCTTCTTTCTTAAAATGTATACATATATAAACTTCAATTACATAATAAATGTGGTACTGATCTTTATCTGACCAGACTCTCAAATGTCTGGCATGGCTTATCAGTTATTGCTCAGGTCTCAGATCTTGGGGTAATCTTATCTGGAAGGGGGGAAGAATGAAATGGGTTAATATAAAGACACTGAGTAAGTTTGAAAAGAATCGGATGAAAACTGTGGACTTTATCGGATAAACAAGACAACGTCTAACACACACACACACAGACACCATGCCATCCAATAAGCTCTTTTGCCTTTGGCAGTGCTAAAAATTGTTTTTGTTGTGGGGTGGATGGGTGTGTATGTAAATATATTAAGCACTTTCAAGCCCACTTGAATGCTTTCAGTGAGTTGTTTATTTTGGTGTTTTCTTTCTGTTTGAATTTTGATTTAATGACCAATAAAGATACAGTGAAACCTGGCTATTAAGATCACCTGTGGGACTTTTGAAAAGTGGTCTTAACAGCTAGGTGGTCTTAATTGTGAGTTTTCATTAATTTGATGGGCAGATATTAATACAAAAACGTTAATAATCAATGATTTTGGTTTATTAAGTTTATTTAAAGCATTGCACTATCCCCATATCCCGGAGCTAGTTGATCTCGTTTCCTGCTACTGAATTTCCCTAGGTACTACATGTAGCCCTATCAGGCTAGTGATTTTTCGAACGTTTGAAAATTAAAAATGCTCAAAAATATTATTTTCTTCCATCGTTTGAACCATATCTAGCATTTATTTAGCGTCGTATAGCGTTTCGGAGTCGGAGACTTTAGTTTCCTCACCTTCCCAATTATGTTGACATGACGAGAGTTTAAATGACGATTTTTTTGACACTGTGCGTTTAAAATGCGGATCTACCCAGGCAAATGGTCTATATTGAAATGCACGCTTTTCATGCATGGAACTTTACTATGTCAGCAACAATTACACGCTTTTATTAAATCAGGGGTTTTACATGGTATCATGTGAATGGTGCAGACGTGTAGAAAGGGACTTAAAAATATTATCACGTGGCTGTAGAAAAATTGTGTAATTCAGTTCTATAAATGGACATGATGAAATATACTTGTTCTGAAATTAAATTGCTACCGCATACAATTTGTAAAGGGTATTGTTTTCACAAATTTCTCGCAATAAGTAATTACAGGTAATTGCTCACCATTTGCAAAAGTTCCAATATTTCTATATAAAGAAATATTCATTTCAATTTGCTTTCAACTGTATAATTTTTCAAATTATATTTATTTTTGGACAACCACCAGAAGCCACTAATTTAAACTTGAAAGTCTTTTATCTCTCTTTTATCAAGAAATAAAGAATAGTTTGACACTGGTGGTCATAAGCTCTGCAGTGACGTTTTTTCTTTAATAGTTGACATGAAAGAAATAAGGTAGCAGTAAAAACCACTACAGTACACTCCACGCGTTTTCCCCAAAAAACGCGCTCCATCCGCGGTTTTTTTCTGCTAGCGAGTGTTCACGCGGCGTTGGAAGAGCGAGGTGAACTCGTTAAAACGCTCGGCGTTACGCCGCGTTCGCTAATTCCCGCGGCGTGTATTACTTTAGGCTAGTCGGTAAATGCAGACACTTTCCGTTCTTATCAGTGATCGCCGCGCAACGCCGCGTTAGCAGTGTGCTACTGGGCATGCCAAAAAATAAAAACATTGTTATAATAAATTGTTTAAATACTGTAGTACATGTATAAAAAAGATAATTGTATAGAAAATTAATACGTATAAAAATTATGTATTTTAATTCACAGGTACGTCTACGATATGAATTAGTCTAATATAATACATTTGACAAATTAATATTTAAATCATAACACATAATTGTTAACACGACGTTTACAAATGCTTCCAATATACAGTCATGTATATTTCCCGACAAAAGCGCGCGAAAATTATGCTGCAATGTACAAGGTCAAGGTACAATGTATACTCCTGCAAAGCGTGCGTGTATTGATTTTTTTATACAATTTTTGTAGCGCAGAGAACATTGAATTTTGTTGATTTCGGTTAAAAGTTTCTTTGGTATTTATTAACGAAATTATATCGCGAAAAAGTTGATATTTCCTCTAAAATAATTTCAAATCGAACACGCCGAATCTTTATCGTTACGGTATTTTAGTAGAGTAATTATTTTAACACTAATTGTATAGTAAACTGATTAAAGAAGACATCTGGGCGGAACTGGATTTTAAGTGTTTGACGTTATGAAAACACGCAAAGCTTGTCTACTGACCTATTGTGTAGACTGCTGTCTGCGGTGTTTTGACAAAAGGGATTAACATGTGTGAATGTCACTCTGCCGATTTGGTCCATAATTACTGGTAAACATTGTTTAGAATGTCGACGCAACAAGAATACAACTGTGAATATTAAATGCAATTATCAACTCAATAGTTACCACCTTTTAGCAATCAATGGAATAACCTACAAACAAAGAGAAAATCAATGCATTAGCGAGCAGAGAATTGACTTTGTTCCGGCAATTAAAACCATTCCTTATGCATTCGTTGAACGTGTTTACTTGAGTAAGTTATGCCTGTAGACAGGAAGCGGCTCTTCTTTGATTACGTCAAACTGTCAATTCACACAGATTTGCGAGATTTTTAGGGTCCTTGGTCATTTGTATACATGTTCAGTATAGAAAATCACCTGCTAACATGAAAACTTTGGATTAAATTATCAAAATAAAAACAATGTTGCAAACTGTGTTTATATTAATTGGTAAGTATTAGTTAAAAGACGACGTTTTGTGTGTCGTAAATCAACGAGTTTTCTATACAACAACTACTTCTACAACCACGTCGGGATCGATCTATCTTGGTTGTTTTTTTTTTATTGTAAATATTATACTACATGTACATGTATGTACTTGTAATAAATGTAATTTTATTTGAAAATCAGGAAGTCAAACAAAATTAAATTGATCGTTATCTCGTAAAACGCGGAGTTTCCCCCGCGTTGCCAACGCCGAGGGCCGCCGCGTTGGCTTATCAGTTTTGCCGATCGTTAACCGCCGCGTCCAAAATCATGCAAACGCCGCGTATAGCGGGATTTTCTTAATCTCCCTCCAGGTCGAAACCCGCGGAGTATGGAGGGAAATTGGGGAAAACGCGTGGAGTGTACTGTATGTACATAAAATATATGTTTGTCTTGTGTATATTAAAATCTCTGGACCAGTTTTATTAACTAATGCTTTTCATAATTAATGCAATTTATTTATAATTTTAGTTTCGATGTTTGTGTTATACTTATATAGATTATAGTGCCAAACCTATACATCTATGTGACAGGTTATACAACTTTTTGTCCAAATGATGTTCTGATCAGTGCATACTGTTTAGAAAATGCTTAAATCACATGTTGAATTTTAGTATCTTAATACTAGTCATACTAAAGATCATTTTAATGAATAAACAAGGGACAAAATTGTCACAAAACCAGGTTTTCAATTTAAAAAAAGTCTGATAAAAAGAAACAACTACAACTCAAAATGTGCATTGCTACTGATTGTTCATCACAGTTACCCCACTTGTTTCAAAATCAATCTATTTTTAGTCGTGGTGACCTTGACCTTGAAGATATCTACGTATATCTTTTGCGCGACACACCGTCAAATGATGGTGAACAAATGTGCCAAATGATTTTAAAATCTGACAATGAATGACATATATATGGCCCGGACAAGCTCATTTATGGCCATTTTTGACCTTTATACTCAAGGTGTGACCTTGACCTTGGAGATATCGACGTAATTCTTTCGAGCGACACACCGTCAAATGATGGTGAACTAATGTGCCAAATGATTTCAAAATCTGACAATAAATGACATAGTTATGGCTCGGACAAGCTCATTTATGGCCATTTTTGACCTTTGAACTCAAAGTGTGACCTTGACCTTGGAGAAATCGACGTAATTCTTTCGCGCAACAAACCGTCCAATGATCGTGAACAAATGTGCCATATGATTTAAAAATCTGACAATGAACGACACAGTTATGGCTCGGACATTACAAGCTTGTTCCGCCCGCCCACCCGCCAGCCAGCCCGCCCGCATTCGCCAATCTAATAACCAGTTTTTTCCTTCGGAAAACCTGGTTAAAAATTTCGTATTTATCTATACTCACGAAAATATCAAACTACCAAATTTGACCAGCATTGCCATTTGGATGAAAAATTGCATGGCTCGTCACATATTTACATCCCAAAGTGTGCATTTAAGATGATGAGATAACTTGTTGTTAATTATAATTGAGTAGATGACTGAACCTTGTTTATTTTTACACAGAAACAAAGATTGTTAACATCATTATTATCAGGGCCTTCCCCAGGCCATTTAAGCCGGGGCGCTTGAATTTCGAAATCAGAGTCCCCGGGGCGCTTGAAATTTTCCGATCAGTGTATTCTTCAGTAAAAGAAAGTGGAGATTGTCCAAAAAAATCAAGGTTTCCCTATCAGTGTATCAATATTCCCTGTTTTAAAAGAACACTCGGTACCTACTTTCACAAGTAATCGCCATAAACACCACATGGGGTAATGGATAATCCACTGATAAGAGAATAGCATGACGCGCGTATCGATTATTCTAACATAACACGGTCATTTAAATGCTGACAAGGATGTATCTGGTAACTTTCCAGTCGTCAAACTGTGAAGTTCATCGTCCAATCGGTTACGCGAATGCTTATGGGGGCGGGGTTAACTATCGACCATTATTTTTGATTGACGTCGGGCATGAAATAAGAGTTTATCGCAGCTTGATTAGCAAATAGTTGTACCATTTGAGTAATATAAAACCGGTAATTAGTACAGTGCACAACATTAAAGACGGTTTCGGGCATCATCATCACACCTTTTTACTGTAAACAAGTGTTACCTATGACTCATAATTAATACGAGAAATTAATTGCAAGTGGTAAACAATTAATTATTATAGCGGTTACAATTATGTGATAACAATTTATTTAATTCCAGAACATGTATATTTCAACATGTCCATTTATAGAACTGATTCACCTCGTTTTTTTGACATTTATTCGACACGTAATGCGCTTTAACAAATTTTCGTTGAATTAATTACGCACACTTGTAAATGTTTCGTCCGATAATCGATAGTGAGAAGACTGATGATGGCAACCCGCCGTGATCCTCGTGGACAACGTGAATTTCATGCATAATTCCGTCAAAACATTTATTCGACTCGTAAAGTGTGTAAACAAATTATCGTTGAATTTATAACGCAACGGTTAATATTTGTTGAAATCTCAAATGGGAATAATTAAATTTGTAATCCGAAACCCATTACCGTAAGTCGATGTTAACGCGTTTTTAATCCGAAACACACTTCCGAATGTAACTGTTACCGCAACGTTAAATATTTTTGCTTCAAATAAGCAGTGCAAATTTATTTTGTGTCGAATCTTTTTCTCAATTAAAAAGAGCGCGAAAATTATGCAGCATGTACAACGTCGCGTCTATTGCATACAAATGACGTGTATTGAGCGTTTTAACAAGCACACAACAGGTCAGGGGATTGACGCATATTCAGAGGCAATATTTCATCAAATCTATAAATAGTCACTTAAAAAATGGCAAGGTTTGTGTTAAAGAAATAACTGAAAGCTTTTATCGTAAATATTTACCAGAAAGAGATTGATAAAAACGGAATAAACGGGATTATCGGGTAATAAATAGAAACTTGAAAAATAGTAAGTATACAGTAATAGAGTCGGGTTAAAACGGATGTATTGGGGAATCGTTCGAGTCGGGATTTTACTATTTGTGCGGAAAAGTTTTAAAACAATTTAACAATAAAAAAAAATATTTTTAAATGACTAGGGGATTTTTTTGAAGAGTCATAGTGCACCAAATGACGTCTTTTGACGCTGTTTTTCTTTGAGTTATAACGCACCACAGAACGTGAATTGACACGTTAAATTAAAAAAAAATCAACGTCGGGAGGGGACACCCCTCCCGAACCCACCCCCGGGGCGCCTGAACAAATTCCTGGGGAAGGCACTGATTATTCATTACCATACATGTACAAGCATCCAATGCCTTGGTGACTTGGTCTTCGCTTTTACTAACAACTCTTTTGCGATATGTTCGCTGTGCATGATGCGATAAAAATCTACTAACAAAATGCCTAGAAGAAAAAGAAACCGTCAGAGACGGGGGATGCTCCCCAAAGGTTTTTTTTGTCACAATATTGCACTATATATTCAGATTAAAGGAAACGTCTTGAGGGGCATAACTTTGGACAAAATAATACAATGGATGGTTTAGCAACTTAAAAATTTCAAAGGGCCATAACTCATCTAACAAGAACCCACTAATAACATGCGCCTCTCCTTAAGGTAGTTAAGCTTCCCATAAAGCTTCATTGAAGTCCAGTCAGTAGTGGGGGAGAAATAGCCCGGACAAAAATTGCACTATATGAACAGTTGATAAAAAATTTGAAAGGGCCATAACTCTGTGAAAAATCATCCGACCATAACCGGCTGATAATATGCACATCTCCAGTTGGTAGTGAAGCTTCCCATAAAGTTTCATTGAATTCCCGTGATAAATTGCTGAGAAATAGCTCGGACAAGTATTGCACTATATGTACAATGGAAAATTTCAAAGGACCATAACTCTGCTAAAAATCATCCAACCATAACAGGCTGATAATATGCACATCTCCTGTTGGTAGTGAAGCTTCCCATAAAGTTTCATTGAATTCCGGTCATTTGTTGCTGAGGAATAGCCCGGACAAGAATTGCACTATATGTACAGTTAATGGAAAATTTGAAAGGACCATAACTCTGTGAAAAATCATCCGACCAGAACCGGCTGATAATATGCACATCTCCTCTTGGTAGTGAAGCTTCCCAATAAATTTCATTGAATTCCGGTCATTAATTGCTGAGAAATAGCCCGGACAAGAATTGCACTATATGTACAGTTAATGGAAATTTAAAAGGGCCATAACTCTGTGAAAAATCATCCGACCAGAACCGGCTGATAATATGCTCATCTCCTCTTGGTAGTGAAGCTTCCCATAAAGTTTCATTGAATTACGGTCATTAGTTGCTGAGAAATAGCCCGGACAATAATTGCACGTACAGTTAATGGAAAATTTCAAAGGGCCATAACTCTGTGAAAAATCATCCGACCAGAACCCCCTGATAATATGCACATCTTCTCTTGGTAGTGAAGCTTCCCATAAAGTTTAATTGAATTCCAGTCATTAGTTAGTGAGAAATAGCCCGGACAAGAATTGCACTATATGTACAGTTAATGGAAATTTCAAAGGGCCATAACTCTGTGAAAAATCATCCGACCAGAACCGGCTGATAATATGCACATCTCCTCTTGGTAGTTTAGCTTCCCATAAAGTTTAATTGAATTCCGGTCATTACTTGCTGAGAAATAGCCCGGACAAAAATTGTGCACGGACGGACGGACAGACACACGAAGCGGAGACTATATGCTCCCCCCAAAATTATTTTGGGGGAGCATAAAAACCAAATTTAACATATAAACAGCCATGTATGTGTTGAATACTAGGATAATAACCAGCTTGGTGTATTTGCTATGTTTCCCAAAATATGCTTCTTTCTTATACTATGTATGTAACCCAATATGCTAGTTTCCTAATACAATGTATGTAACCTAACACCTTAATATTAAACATAACACATTTAGGTTAGGTTATTCTGGATTGATTGATTAATAAAAAAAATTAAGGTTGATGCCACACATCCAGTTTACAAGTCCCCAAGCTGTGCCGTTGCCTGTGACCAGAAATTATTGGTAAAATTGAATTGAAATCCAATGGTAAGTGTTTTAAATATTCCTAGTACATGTGTATTTACGGAATATTCCTATTTTTTTCCTTCTTTTTCCTACTTTTTAAAGAAACTTATTCCTATTTTTTTCCTACACTATGCAACCCCTAATTTTTGCCACGATCCTCGCATCTCCGCGATCGATGCAACGTGACAAATCGCTGTGATTCCGAGCAACAAGAAAATTTGGGTGATGTCTCGGCGATTCAATGGGGACCTTCGCACGATGTATCTCGCTGTAAAGCAATCAGCGCGAACCGCCGTGATTCACCTTTTTTCGGGATGAAAAGAAGTGGGAACATGGGACAGGGCTTTCCACAGGCCATTTAACGATCCCTCGCCTGGGCGCTTGAATTTCCAAATCAGAGTCCCCGGGGCGCTTGAAATTTTCCAATCAGTGTATTTTTAAGTAAAAGAAAGTGGAGATTGTCAAACAAAATCAAGGTTTCTCTATCAGTGTATCAATATTCCCTGTTTAAAAAGAGCACGCGGTACCTACTTTCACAAGTAATCGCCATAAACACCACATGGGGTAATGGACAATCCACTGATAAGACGCGCATATTGATTGTTCTAGCCACATTACACAGTCATTTAAATGCTGACAAGGATTTATCAGGTAACTTTTCAGTCGTCAAACTGTGATGTTCATCTTCCAATCGGTTACGCGAATGCTTATGAGGGCGGAGTTAACTATCGACCATTATTTTTGAATGACGTCGGGCACGAAGTAAGAGTTTATCGCAGCTTGATTAGCAAGAAGTTAAACCATTTACGTAATATAAAACCGGTAACTAGTACAGAATAGTACATCAAAGACGGTTTCGGTCATCATCACCACACCTTTTTACTGTACAAGTGTCACCTATGACTCATAATTAATTCGAGAAATCAGGGCTCCCGCTGCGGTTCGCCAGATTCACCAATGGCAAAAATTTAGCAAATTCGGCGAATAAAATAATCGTTTAGCGAAAACGTCCGGCGAACGATTTTTGTCAGGAAAAAAATCGTTCAAAAGAAAAAATCGTTCGCCGGACGTTTTCGACAAACAATCATTTTCTTGACAAATGCCATCCCAGATAGTAAACTCTTTCAGCTGTAGACTGTGCTTCAATACATCGCCGTATTATTGACCCAAAAAATGGATACGCAGTCTGCATTAACACCTGTCAGAACCGGATATCGAGACAAAGGAAACTGACTGGTGTGAAACAAAACAATGGTGTAACTGTTGATCTTATCGGCTTAAATAAACAATTACATCTGATTAAAGATTGCTGCAGATTTCAATCAATTTGAGTAAAAGCCGTTAGCGAATTATCAACTTAGTCATACAATGGCACGCGCTGTAACTTAACAAAACATGCCAATACATTTTCCACCAGCGTAATATTCCGGTAATATAATTATGAATGAAAGTCGCAGATCTGATCGACAGAATAGCCGAAAGTTATTTTTATGTGCGGAACTTCACATAAAATAGTACACAAGAAAAATAATATCAGGGGTTTTTCTGCCTATTTTGGGAAAAGGAGTCTGACCAAATTGGGAATTTTTTATCGACAAAATTGGTCATTTTGGGAATTTTTGCTTCGATGAAACGGCTAATTTGGAAAAAAATTGTGAATTAATCATGCTTAAATAATTCAGTGGTTTAACAAATAAAATTGTTTTTATTTGGTTATTTTGTCTTCTTCATGTAAACAGACGCAATATTGGGCATGTTCAACGTTAATTCAATTGCTGCAGTTTTGTTTTTCAGTTACAGTTACACTCTGTGATAAGAATTGAACAGTCAAAACCTTATAGCAAATATTTTTGACCAAAACAAACACTGGTTAGTCACACAAGTTATAAGACACTTCATTCTTAAAAAAAAAAAAAAAAAAAAAATTTTTTTTTTTTTTTTTTTTTTTTTTGGAAATTGGGATTTTTTTTTATAATTTCGGTTTGGGATCGGGTCCGTTTGCTTTGGGAGTGCCTCCGTTGTCCGGAGGCGCAGACAGTGCTGAAAAACCCCTGAATATTCAATAATTCATTGTATAAATCTTTAGTAAAACCGTGTTAGAATCGAAATAATTCGTGTACTTTATAGTTTGTTGTTGAATAACCCATGACCGGAAAATTAGATGCGTGGTTTCAAATGCTTCGCTCTCGTGATTTAAAGGGATCTTTTCACGCTTTGGTAAATTGACAAAATTAAAAAAGTTGTTTCAGATTCGCAAATTTTCGTTTTAGTTATGATATTTGTGAGGAAACAGTAATACTGAACATGTACCATGGTCTAATATAGCCATTATATGCATCTTTTTACGATTTTAAAACCTAAAAATTATAAAGCGTTGCAACGCGAAACGATTGAATAATTTGGAGAGTTCTGTTTTTGTCGTTAAATTTTGTGAAACTACGAAGATTGCTTATATAAGGTATAAAATACTTTTAGTATATGTACTTGGCGGAATAGCTCAGTAGGCTAAAGCGTTTTTACTTCAGGACTCTGGCAGGACTCCAGGGGTCACTGGTTCGAAACCTGGTCCGGGCAATGTTCTTTTCCTTTTTTTAATTTTATTCTTGATTTTTTAACTGGAGCTTTTACGATCCAATGTTTACATTTATCGATATAAAGCATTTAATGAATAAGTTAAAAAATGCCAAAATCTGTGAAAAGGCCCCTTTAATCCCTACGCATCTAAACTATTGGCCGTGGGTTATTTGACAACAAACTTTACCGTACAGGAATTATTTCTTAATTATTTGGTTGAGTTATGGTCAGTAGCCAACCTACGCACAGACATTTGTTTGGTTCAGTGCATGTTTGTAAGCTATCATAGAGCCGACAACGATTTAAATTTTGGTATAGACTTACACAGATTTAAGAATATTGACAACGATGAAAAAAAGTCTGATAAAACAGCACACAAAACAACAATGAAATAAAAATGATAAAACCAGTTGATAAAACTCGTATGTTCCGTTTAACAAAAATGCCTAAGGGAATTTTACTTGTACGTTAATTATACCACCTTCATGAATGGCAAAATCAATGGTATATATTTTAACGTAATTTGTCATGATTTCGGACATAAATTTTCGGATACTTTTTCCCCATTTATATCCAGACCGATTGATGTTGTGGGAAAATATGATCCCTGATGATTATAGTAATAAACATATTAAAGCTTCCTTTTGCAGTTTCTTCTTTTACACCCCTGTAGCCTAGACTTACAACAGGCAGTTCAGAATGCTTTGCTAAAACTTTGGCTACAGTTTCAAAAATTTGGCTACAAAAAATCCATTTGGCTAAAATGTTGGCTACAGAAATTTTTGGGTCAGGGGGAGCCCTGGAAATTAATTGCAAGTGGTAACCAATTAATTACTTATAGCGAGTAAATTGTGCAAATAACTCCAGGTTACAATTATGCGATAACAATTTTATTCCAGTACATGTATATTTCATCATGTCCATTTATAGAACTGATTCACTCGTTTTTTTTACATTTATTTGACACGCAATGCGCTTTAACACATTTTCGTTGAATTAATTACGCACACTTGTAAACGTTTCATCTGATAATCGATACTTAGAAGACTGATGATGGCAACCGGCCGTAATCCTCGTGGACAACGTGAATTTCATGCGTGTTTAAACAAATTATCGTTGAATTCATAACGCAACTGTTAATATTTGTTGAAATCTCAAATGGGAATAATTAAATTTGTAAACCGAAACCCATTCCCGAAAGTCGATGTTAACGCGTTTTTAATCCGAAACGAAATGTAAATGTTACCGCAACGTTAAAAAGTTCTTGCTTCAAATTAGCAGTGCAAATTTACTTTGTGTCGAATCTTTTTCTCAAATAAAAAGAGCGCGAAAATTATGCAGCATGTACAACGTCGCGTCATTGTGTGTGTATTGAGCGTTTTAACAAGCACACAACACGTCAGGGGATTGAGGCATGTTTAGAGGCAATATTTCATCAAATCTATAAATAAGTCACTTAAAATTTATTTGATACTATAGAAAAATGGCAAGGTTTGTGTTCAAGAAATAATTGAGAGCTTTTATCGTAAATATTTACCAGAAAGTGATTTACAAAAACGGAATAAACGGGATTATCGGGTAATAAATAGAAACTTGAAAAGATGTCAGTATACAGTAATAAAGTCGGGTTGAAACGGATGTATTGGGGAATCGTTTGAGTCGGGATTTTACTATCTGTGCGGGAAAGTTTTAAAACAATTTAACAATATAAAAAAAAAAAATTTTTTTTAATTGACTGGGGGATTTTCTTGAAGTCATAGCGCACCAAATGACTTCTTTTGACGCTGTTTTCTTTTATAACGCACCACAGAACGTGAATTGACACGTTAATTTTCTTTTTAATCAACATCGGGAGGGGACACCCCTCCCAAACCACCCCTATCAGCCCCGGGGCGCCTGACAAAAATCCAGTGGAAAGCACTGTAGGAATCGGAAATATGCATTCCGAAAACTAGGATACATTAAATATTCGGCCCATTGGGAATTTGCAAAAAAATGACTCCACGAACTGGAAATCTGAAATTCGGCAATCCGGTACAAAGATGGAAAGGATCACAGCTTCATTGCTTTACACTATCCGTTGGTTTACCAATTTTAATCGCTTAGAGGTTAAACCACCTGCAACAGCTAATTGGTATTGATCTGTTGCAGTGATTTTTTTTGCTCAAATTTACAGCCGAATTTCGGCTGCTTCCCAATCGCAAAAATACACGTTTTTTCCCAAAATTCTGACCAAAATTTCCCAAAAAAAGCCCAACTTCAAAAAAAAAAAAAACAAATTTCAAACTTGAATTTAGTCATTTTTGTCCATAAATCATTCCCAAACTTGCCACTTTTATTGATTAAAAAAACAAACAATTTGACCAGACTCTTTTTCTAGAAAACTCCCTGAACATGATGCACTTAAAAACAATATCACTTTTGTTACTTATAATCCTATTTATAATGCTTCATTTTTCCCAATGTCATGGTTTATCGCGCTATTTTTCCCAATTTCACGGTTTATCGCGCTAATTTTCCCAATTCAAAAGGCACAGGCTGTAACAAATTAAAGCAAAAATAATCACTGTGTTGTGTAATGTCAATAAAGGTGTGAAAAACTTGCAAGTCAGTGTTTATTATATGTATTCCCTATCAGAGCAGTATGCAGTGCTCCAGCTAGGATTTGAAAAGGGCAGGGGGGCTTTTTTGTCAAAAGGGCACTTTCGACGCGCAGTATTTTGTGAAAAGGGCACTTTCGACGCGCAGTATTTTGTGAAAAGGGCACGTTCGAGCGCGCGAGTGTTTCTGGAATGCTTTCTATTGCATGTTAATTTATATGTTATAAATAATTGTATTATTCCCATTATTATTAAACCATTCAAATATAATGTCTACAATGAGGATTAAACTTATTACAATGAAATAAGAGATTTATGAATTATCATATGTAAAAAAAAAAAAAAAAATTTTTTTTTTTTTTAGGGGGGGGGGGGTGGGGCAGGGCGGAGATTCGGGGGGCAGGGCGGAGGTTCGGGAGGGCAGGGCGCGGCGCCCTTCGATTAAGGCCTAGCTGGAGCACTGAGTATGTGTAAGAAAAATAAATGAGATAATCCAGAAATTATTTAGATGCTAACGCAGTGTTACTGTTAACAAATATTTACTTTTATTTTTACCTGTGGCGTTAGCAGAAAGTCCTCGGGAAGCACATGTTTTACATGCTGCGTATGGCGCAATAAAAAAATTAATTGTTCATCATCGTATTGCATTTAATCTAAATTTAAATTCGCTCCTCCAATGAAAAATGTGTCTCATAATGCACTGTACTCTTTACACTTCTGAAAAATGGCGTAGGCATATGCTGTGTTTATGAAATTCCTAAACATATTTGTCGTCATAAATGTTTAAGATTATTTTTTCGTAAGTGATGTTGTAATTATATGTTGGATTATCGGATAACTGTTCACATAAGAAAAGCAGTATGTATACAGTTAATGATACGGTTTAAATGCATGAATTGGCAAAACACCTATGTCACCAATATCCACTGCAGGGGTTTTTCTGCCTATTTTGGGAAAAGGAGTCTGACCAAATTGGGAATTTTTTATCGACAAAATTGGTCATTTTGGGAATTTTTGCTTCGATGAAACGGCTAATTTGGAAAAAAATTGTGAATTAATCATGCTTAAATAATTCAGTGGTTTAACAAATAAATTTGTTTTTATTTGGTTATTTTGTCTTCTTCATGTAAACAGACGCAATATTGGGCATGTTCAACGTTAATTCAATTGCTGCAGTTTTGTTTTTCAGTTACAGTTACACTCTGTGATAAGAATTGAACAGTCAAAACCTTATAGCAAATATTTTTGACCAAAACAAACACTGGTTAGTCACACAAGTTATAAGACACTTCATTCTTAAAAAAAAAAAAAAAAAAAAAAATTTTTTTTTTTTTTTTTTTTTTTTGGAAATTGGGATTTTTTTTTATAATTTCGGTTTGGGATCGGGTCCGTTTGCTTTGGGAGTGCCTCCGTTGTCCGGAGGCGCAGACAGTGCTGAAAAACCCCTGCACTGTGATCACTGTGAATTGCAGTGAATCTCGGCGAATCACCACAAAATTCCCGAGAATCACCGCTAAGATTATCTTGCTCTCGCGCGACGGAGGAGTGACGAATCATGTGAAATCTCGGTGATTTTCCACTCAAAAATCAAACTGTCCACCGTGACAAAGGATAAGGCACTGTATATTTGACGCTAGAATTTGTTAATGTCGCGTTAGCATGAAAATTCGGAAGCGTGTTTCGGATTACAAATTGAATAATGCTTGTTTGAGAATTGAACTAAACATTTACAGTTATGCGTAATTAATTCAAGGACAATTTGTTAAAGCACATATGTCGAAAAAATGTTTTGACCATATCATGCATGAAATGCCAGGCTTTTTCCGCCCTATGCCACGGGTCCGAAATTCGGCCCCATTCCCAATGCAAATCTGGTTGTTTTTTTCCCAATTGAAAAAAAAATAATTCCCAATTCCAAAACAAATTGTTTTTTTTTTAACCTTAAAATATATAAGTTAACCTGATCCGGTGTAGAAAATAGAAAGTATTGCATAATTAAATTATCTGTTGCCTTGAATTGTTTTAAAAACTGTAAAATATGTTAATGATTATTTAAGACTCCTTATTTTCCTTAAAATCCGGCGCTTCGCACGATTTTTTGCACCTCAAAAAAGGCCAGGCTTTATCCCCAAATTCAGACTAAAAAACCTGCACTTATCACACATGTTCATAATATTTTGTAAAATCATAATAATAAGTTATCAAAATAGTGGTTATTTTCCAGTTAACGGCTTCTTTGAAATATAAGAAACACTATTTACATGCGATAATTTTTCCCAATTGAGCCAATTTTGCGATTAATTTTTTTCCCAAACTGGGGGTTTTCACGACGCGAAATTCCCGAAATTCCAGTGTGGCGTTTTCACAAAATGGAGCGGAAAAAGCCTGAATGCACAATATCCACGAGGATTTCACCTGGTTGCGGCGTTCCCATCATCAGTCTTCTCAGTAAGTGGCCGAGATTTCATTGTGGAGGTGTACACCGTAGGGACCAATGAGTGTGTTAGATAACAAAGCCAACAAACTGCCATAAAATCACACACTTATGAAAATTACATCACTCGTCTGCATGATCTTACTGCAGGTACAAGTATGACTGCTTTCAGTGGCCAATATTGATTTTCCATTACAATGACGATCCGCCGTTAGGGGGGCTTTAGGTGGGTAAAGAGATAATGATGTAATTGACCGAGGATCATAAATAAGCTCACACAATTTGGGGCGAAGTCTGTCAGTTGTACAGAGCTCTACCAAGCGCCCCCCGGACTCTGATTTTGAATTTCAAGCGCCCTGGCGAGCGACTGTAAGATGGCCTGTGGAAAGCACTGAATACTGTACTAAACAATACCCCATAGTTATAGAGTAACGACTAACATATTTACGATTTATTCACATTAGAAATGGGGCAGAAAAGCCTGGTACTTAGGCCAAATGAGCCTTAAAATGGGGCAGAATGAGCCTGAAAAAACTTGGGCCTAAAAAGCTTGGTGCGAAAAGAGTCGACACCCAGGCACAAACACATGACTACCAGAACACTTGTCAGTTGAACAGAGCTCTACCAAACAAGCTATCCAGGCGGTTGTGGTTCTTAACAAGACACTTTACATTTACATGATCATTGGTCCAAGACAGATATAAACACAATAAAACCATCCACGAGACCCGGAATTTCATAGAGTGGGGTTTAAGGGTTCAGTGTTTAGGTAACCTTTCAATCGATTGTGAAATAACGTGAACGCGAAAGTTTGATTATGCAACTTACCATCTTCTTTTGTATTTAATTTCAATCCTTTGCCTTGAAAACTTAGTTCAAAGCTGTCTTCCACTTTTGTTGACTGAATTTTTTTTGTAACTTCATCAACCGCAGCCATTTTGTAAGAAAATTGCGTTAAAAAATAATAGTGAAAATTTTAAATTCACATTTACCGGAAATTGCGCCCTGTTTACCAACGGCGCAATATATTTTGATATCATAAGAATCGCGGTTACAAGAAATACCGGATCCTATCGAAATCTACTAAAATTTACCAGATTCTACCGGAACCAAGCCAAAATCTACAGGATTCTACCGGAATCTAACCAAAATCTACAGCTAAACGTTAATATGATTATAGGTGCTTCCTAATTTTCGGACAAAAGCTTAAAAGATGTCTTTTTTAGTTTGCATATTGATTAGAAATAAAAGCCTGCACATTTTAATTGAACAATCCAGCTCCCAAAAGGTATTCGTTTTTAGAGAAATTTACCAAAAACATTTTTTAAGATTTAGGCAATGGGTATAGCAACCACTAGTCTTGTTTACAAACGTTTTAATATCAAGTTTAATGGTTGTTCACTTTTTAAATAAACAATATTTAAAATTTCTATCTTAAAAATCTATTGAATAGATAAAAGTAACTGCGTTTAAAGAAAAATAAATGTTTATATATCAGGATAAATTTTATCAAAGACCTATAGAATACACAGATTGGAAACTTCGCGCCTTATCGGGTTATCTCGCGGCGGGGTCACGTGGTCGAGAAACTGATAAGAATAGGATGAGCAGACGATTTATTCCATAAATCAATCGGAGGAGTCACGATTGCGATAAGATAGAGACGCGTCCAGTAGCAACGGCTACGATTATCGAGCAAAGTTATCCTATGTAATCTATAGGTCTTTGATTTTATTATAAATTGTTGGGCATCTTTAAATCACTTTTATAACAACATATATTTTATCTATCTTTACATGTGTCTATTTACAGCAGTGTGACATCCATGATTTCATCTAGACCCTGCTAGAAACGAAACACTCAATGACATTTTTTGACAAACATGCATATGCGAAGTTGATGTCCACTAAAAAAGAAAATCATTTATAAACAGTCAAAATATAAATAATGTATTTTATTATTAAAATTGTGTTCTATGTTTCTTGAACATATGCAGGGATTTCAAAATGTTGAAGACGGAAGATGAAGTAGAAGGGGGAAATTATCATTTTTTTCCTTAAAGCGAGTATATTATATGATTTCAATGTCAATATTGTATTCTTCCTTCCTTACACAACATATAAATATGACCGTAGAATGTTAAATTAAATCAATTCACAATCCTCATATGGTACCATAAATCTAATAGTGTTTACTACAGTGAAACAAGCAAGTACACACGCATACAGAAGGAGTTTTTTTTTCTGTACAGCAGAAATTTATTTACTATTAAATACACTTTTTCTTTCATTTATGGTCTGGTAATACTTTCTTTGATTTTTCTTTTGTATTCAATTAAAGCCAAAAAAGTATACACAACAATTATTTTCTGGTAATTGAGCTTGAAAGTGGTCTTTTTTTACCCCAAGGTGTATTCTCCGTGCACTTTATGGGAAGAAGTGGAAGAAGGAATTTAAAGCGATTGCTTATGACATAAACTGATGAAACATAAAAAACATAACATAAAAACAGCATGATGTGTCAATTTATTATTTATTCAAGAATAAAAAGATATATGTCGAAGATCCACAGGCATTTTTGGAATTAAACTATTCACAATTTTGCCACTATATCATGGGACAGAAAAATTAACATTCAATTACACAATATATATCAAATTCTATAGTAAAACATGCTTGTTAATATTGTTTAAAAGTTTAATGTCTTGCAAGAAGTCTTCAAAACACAATAATCTCAAAACTGAGTGCGCTTCCTTGCTTGTGTAAAAAATTATATAAATGCGTGGACACTATTAGTATAAACATAACTTTAACATGTTTGCTATCTGCTAGTTGTTTATTTCATCTCTCTTTTACAATTGTTTGTACATCTATTTGTTATGCTGAAACTGCTTTTTGATGACATAAAGACACTCTTCATAATAACTGCAGTTTCTTTACAGTCTACTTATGTAACATAACAATAACCCAACAGAACTATTGAATATTTCAAGGCAACAATTGCATAGTTTCCATCACTGTCAAGTTTGATAGATCCAGAATGGCATCGTTGTTGAGTATTGAGCATCCAGTCAGTTTTGCTGCGCAAAATAATGTATAGAGTGTGTGACGCCCAGTGCTTGACAGACCATCTTCTTAAATATTAAACAAAAGAAAAATCTATAAAATACACATTTATAAGGCAATATCCTATGTTTATGTAATCACAGCTTTTTTACAGTATGAACCCGTTAACTGTAGTACAAAATGATCCAGAACAAATTTAAATGTTGTTTACAAACATTCACAGTTTGGTACGAAAACAATTGAGTACGAGTTGAAATATTGTTAACAATCACAGCGTATCTTTGCATACCAAAGAGAGAGGATCTTTGAATAATCATGTAGAATATTCTTAAGAAATATAACCAAAACGTTAAATACATGGATACTGTTTTTGTTTAAATAGTTTTAATGAATAGCCATAGATAGAACTAATCTCAAAATCGGCGAAAAATAGCTATGTGACGAAAGCAGTTTCCGTTTTATAAAAGGTAATCTTTAACAATACATTGATATTTTATGTAACCAAATACAATAATTACCAACCGATTCAATCGTGATACATCGGCTATCTCGGATTCCTCCGTAAGATAGGCCTCGTGGCTAACGGTCGCCATATTGCCTTGTATTACTACTTTACTACCCAAAAGGTTGTCAGTCTATTGTTATGAGGCTGTATACATGCGCGTTGAACTAGCGCCAAACTTTTTACCGAAACTTTGATATTAAGAGCACTATTAACGTTCATTTGTATTGCATTTTGACCTATTATCCAAGTGATTTACTTTTCCATTATTCTTTAATCACCCTATCATCCAATTTTTAAACCGAAAGTGAAACTAGATGCATTACGTTTCGCGATGTAAACATTAAATATTTGTTCAGTTTGAGGAAGCGAATCGATAATAGACGTTGGAATATGTATGCAATACAGACTAGCATTGCCGATTGTAGTACTGGCTAAAAAATACCTTTTATGACAGGTCATGTATAGAACGTTAATCAAATGAAATAGTGACCATAAATCACTACAAATGTCTGGGTTGTTCATTAACCCATTTATGCCCAGTGGACTCACCCATCCTTCTAAATTGGATCAATTTATTTCCAAAAGTAGGGGTGTCTGGTATATTTATTTCTATATTTAGAATATTTCTTACAGAAATTTCTTTAAGCAAACAGCGCAGACCCAGATGAGACGCCGCATTATGCGGCGTCTCATCTGGGTCTACGCTGTTTGCAATGTCCTTTTTTTCAGGACGCTAGGCATGAATGGGTTAATATAATTAATGCATGTTTCTGATCTAATTTCCTGTATCTGGTTGTAATTACCATGATATTGATAAAATTAAAACGTTTTTTTTTCATAAATTAACATTACATGTTTTATTTTTATCATTTAGGGAATATATAATTGTATCATTATCATCATTAAATATTCTGAAAATGATCTAAATTATCATGATTACTTTAAAGTAGAATTTTTAAATTTTACTCATTATTTTTAATGAATTTCCACATTTGCTTGATTCAAAATAAAATGTATTAATAAGGGTTTCAGTTGTTAGTTTTAACCCTTTTTTAGTTCGATTAAATTTAAAGTACTAACTACGTACATGTATGTGAAATGCTCTTGAGTTCGTTTCCTGGGCCTAGAACCAGTACTTGGGTGTCTCTTGGAGATTTCTTAAGAATGCTCCCACACTGGGGATCAAACCAGTGACCTCCAGATCATTAGGTGGACACCACATCCATTACACATCAGCGACCTTTAATTAGTAAATTACTTTAGTATTGCAGCATTATATAATGTAATGTTGCTACATATTTTTGGAAAATGATTAATGTGCAGTACTAAATAAATCTAAATGCATACAATTTTAATTGTGTATATTGTGTGATTATTAGTTACAAATTCCCTTTTTACAGGTATACTGGATTATGAAAGACTGATAAACATAAAATTGACAACTCATCTCCCCAACGATACTTTGTGTGGCTCATTCTCAGAACAAACCCATAGTCAGTGAGAAAACTACAGTGTAAAAAGACCACTTGATTGTGACAATTATGGCTGACCAAGCAAATGCTATCATTTAAAATAAAGAGAACTTCCAGTTCAATATACATTTTATACCAATTATGACATTGGCCAACACAGAAAATAATTATAAGGTTGATTTTCCCAAAATTGACTGTTACAATTGGATACTGTTTTAAGCTTCACTGTACTTTGTCTGAAAATAAAAGTCCTTTATGATGTAATAGAAACATACATATTTAATTTTTAGTTTTACAAGGATATATATATACATACATATATTATAATATCTTTTATCGATGGTCAATCAATTTAAGTTTAAATAATATATACATACACATTTTATACATGTGTATGCTTTGATTTTTTTCTATTGAAGCCAAATTAATATCCCATTAGATAGATAGATAATATCACAGCAGTATTTCTATTTTGTCTGCAAGTACTGCAGAAATCATGGATTATTATTTTACTGAGTCAGCCTTAATCTTTATATTATAATTGTTAAAACAGATTAAGATGTGCATTATACAATTGAGGATGCATCAAGATTAAAAAATTGTACATGTATTAATTAATAAATAATCAATAACAATCAGAAACTGTGCTTTTTTTCAGTATTGTGTGAAAGGATTTGAAGTAATGATGTGTTTTTGAAATATGATTTATGTGAATTTGAATAAATATATAAAATTAAGTAATTTTCTCAGACAAAAACTGTTAATTACATACTAAAGTATTCAAAATGTATTATTGTAATATTTATTCGAATTTTTTAGTACAAAAAGCACTTTTCCCTGGCATTTGTATTTATAGTAATTGCATATTTTTAATTCTGACAGCATTTATAAACTGTGTTCATGCAATCATGAACACGGTTTCATTTTTTGAGTATTTAAACAAGAGGGCCATGATGGCCCTGTATCACTCCACTGCTGAAAAAAAGGCTGAAACAAATTTCTCTGCATGTGCAAATACTTAAATATAGGCCCTATTTAAGCACATGTACACTTTTGTGACCTTCTGGGCTGGGTCAAATTTATCCCCAGGGGCATAATTTGAGAAAACTTTGTAGAGGACTACTATATCTCACTACATACAAAATGTGGTAGCCCTAGGTCCTAGAGTTAAGGACAAGAATATTTTTAAAGTTTTCACAAAATAAGAAAGATAAAAGCGTATATAATGTTCAATTTTGTGACATGCGGGTCAGGATCAAATTTGACCCAAAGGGCATAATTTGAACAAACTTGGTAGAGGACTATAAGATGTTACTGCATACCAAATTTGGTAGCCATAGTCCAAATGGTTTTCGACAAGAAGATTTTTTAAAGATTTCACAAAATAGGCGCTTTAAAAGCGTTTATTCAATTTTGTGACCCCCCGGGGCAGGGTCAAAGTTGACCCCAGAGGCATTATTTGAACAAATTTGGTAGAGGTTTATTAGATGTCACTACATACCAAATTTGGTAGCCCTAGGCCCAATGGTTATGGACAACAAGATTTTTAAAGTTTTCACAAAATAGGCCCCATATAAGCGTATGTTCAGTTTTGTGACCCTGGGCAGGGTCAAATTTGACCCAAGGGGCATAATTTGAACAAACTTGGTAGAGAACTATAACATGTCACTACATACCAAATTTGGTAGCCCTATGCCTTATGGTTAAGGACAAGAAGAGTTTTAAAATTTTCACAAAATAGGCACTATATAAGCATATAATTGATTTTGTGGCCCCCAGGGCAGGGTCAAATTTGACCCCTGGGGCATAATTTGAACAAACTAAGTAGAGGACTATACAATGTCACTACATACCAAATTGTGTAGCCCTAGGCATAATGGTTATGGACAAGATTTTTTTTTAAGTTATCACAAAATAGGCATGATATAAGCATATGTTCCATTTTGTGACCCCCGGGGCAGGGTCAAATTTGACCCTAGGGATTAAATTTGAACAAATTTGGTAGAGGACTATTAGATGTCACTATATACCAAATTTGATAGCCCTAGGCCGGATTGTTATTGACAAGAAATTTTTTGAAGTTTTCACAAAATAGGCCTTATATAAGCATATGTTCAATTTTGTGACCCTCGGGGCAGGGTCAAACTTGACCCCAGGGGCATAATTTGAACAAATTTGGTAGAGGACTATAAGATGCCACTACATACCAAATTTGGTAGCCCTAGGCCCAATGGTTATGGACGAGAAGATTTGTAAAGTTTTCACAAAATATACCCTATATAAGCATATGTTCAATTTTGTGACCCCCGGGGCAGGGTCAAATTTGACCCCAGGGATATAATTTGAACAAATTTGGTAGAGGACTATTAGATGTCTCTGCATACCAAATTTGATAGCCCTAGGCCAAATGGTTATGGACGGGAGATTTTGAAAGTTTTCACAAAATAGGCCTTATTTAAGCAAATTTTCAATTTTGTGACCCCCGAGGCAGAGTCAAATTTGACCCCAGGGGCATAATTTGAACAAATTTGAAAGAGGTACACCCCAGGAACATTCCTAAGAAATTTCATCAGAATTGGACCAGTAGTTTAGGAGAAGATGTTTAAAGGAAAAGTTTATGCATGGATGCACGATGGACACAGGACCTTTGGCCAGTGGAGCTAAAAATCAAATTAAACATTTAGTTTTGATTTAAAATCAGTTTTTATATGCAAGTGTCTATTTCACTTATAAATTAAAACAGCATATTATTCATTATTGAAAAGATTATTCCAAGCTTGATGTCATATTTCAACTTTGCATAGTGTAGTTAATTGAACATTGTATTGAACTGTATGGGCAGCTATATTTTTTAATTTATGTATGTTGTATTATACAAAATGCATTATTTCTACCACAAGTAGACCATATAAGGCCTACTGCTACTAAATAGGCACTGGTATGAATTTGACACTGTTTTTGATGCTCATACAAAACTTTAATTATTACTACACTTTAGTATATTAAATATTTTCAAGTTTTTGTTCAACATTTTTTGCAAAAGAAAAGAGTGTCTTAATGCATTTGAAAATATACTTAAAACAAACTAAAAATGCATTTTAACATACCTTTTTCCTGGTAAAGTGTATTTTGGATGATAAAAAATACACTTGAAGAGTATTAATGCTGGAAAAATGCAGAAAAAAAATACATTTGTTTCTGTTAGAAGTGTGTCTTGTCTGCATTTTTAAGTGTATTAAATGCACAGCAAATGCAGATAAATACAATGCCAATACTGTTACATGTATTGTAATGGACATAAAATGCACTTGTTCTTTTAATTAAATGCTTTAGTGTATTGAAATAACCTTTTATAACGTTTTAACAATTAATAATACCTTTTTATATAAATTTGCTTTTGAAATGTGACACTTAAATGATTTTTGCACCACTAGTAAGAGATATAATTTGTGCTCATAATGCTTTATCATTACACTACATAATATCATTTGTTGTATGAAAATTACCCGTAAAATTCATGTGAAAGCTCAAGAAATCAATAGCAGCGTGCTATACCCTGCTCCTTTTTACATGACTTGATGGTATTTAATCCCCAATTCTACATGGCTAAGGGAAAATTAATGTGCAGATTTGACAAATAAGTCTTAACTGAGATCCAATAGGCAGACTTTCATATTACTTGTATTTAATTTAAATCATGATCTGAAATGCTCTTTGGCAAATCTTTGTTGGTCACAGTATTCAACTGAATTTTGTTCACTTTGTAGTGATTATATTTTCTATATTTATCAGACAACATCTTTCTTCAAAAGTTTAACATGATTGCTTGGTTAATTTAGAAACAAGATCAATGCATCATAACATAAAATGAAAAAATGTGTAATAGTAAAAATGGCAGCAAAAAAGCACTAGATTATCTGCCTTAAATCTGAGACGATATGTTGATGTATTGGAATTTCTCATAAATAATGTGCTCCATAGTTGTATAATTCATTAATTGTATAGTCGCATGCATGAGTGGTGTCAATGTCACAATACCAATTAAAGCCTATAATTTACTAAAACAATTTGAAGTTTGATGTGAGTTTTTTTCAAGATCTGTTATATATAATTATATATACATGTATATATATATATATATTGTTGAAAAGTTAACATGCAATAAGTTTACTGTAATTAAGTAACAAATAGTTTTACTGATTTGGTTGGAGGCATATATGCAGATATATCATGGTTTTTGCAGAGGACAGTAGCAAAAACAAGAGCTGTCTCCGTAGGATGACATACGCCCCCAATAAACGCTTTAATAGAAGTTATGAGCATTTTTCAAAACCTAAAAGCCGACCCTAAGTTCAAGGTCAAAGGGGTCAAAATTTGTGTGTGTATGGGAAGGCCTTGTCCATATACACATGCATACCAAATATGAATGTTACATCTGAAGCGACATAGAAGTTATGAGCATTTTTTCGAAACCTAAATGCAAAGTGTGATGGATAGACAGACGGACAGTGCGATCACTATATGCCCTCCTTTGGGGGCATAAAAACGTGTTTCACATTGTTTTGGTAAATGAGTAATGTAGTTAAAAGAACAGAATCATCAATTATAAAGTTATTGATTATAAAGTGTTGCTGGCATATTTGATGCATTCATCTAGCTATAAGAAGGTCCCTGTTTTATCCCCACTAGCACCGATTGAGGGTTCTCAAAATCTTTAAACAATATGAATAACTACATATAGGGTCGAGAGCCTTGTTGATATGGGGGCTAAACACCTGAAATCAAAGCGACCCAGGTTAAAGGCCGAGGCCAAATAAATAAACCAGAGGCCGCATGATCCTGCTATACTCTGAACAAGTATTGTTTCTTCTCAGAAAACTGGCTTAAGTGTCTTACTAAGCTTTAGACTTTGAGTTTCAGTGCAATCAATCTAAAATAAATTGGTCAAATTAAATAATAATTTGTAAAAAATAAATATTCTGCACAAATTCAATTATTTACTTTACCTGTGTGCATGAATCATTTCAGTCTTGATGGTTAGTGAACTATGTCAAAAGCACCATAGCTATGAAACACTTGTTTTTTTTTAATTGTGCAATGTTCCACAGAAATGATGCTGATGATTATTCTACACGATGATGAATTCAATTATTAGATATATTTATAAATTCCATTTCCACCAACAATTCGGTTATTCCACTCCCAGTTCACATGCTTCATACACAGTTGAAAATAACACTATTTCACTCAACAACCGTGACACATGTACTCAATTTTTCAACTTTTCGCAATTAAAATTGTCTTCTACTGTTATTGTTGTTGTTGTACTTTTGAAAGTAGTTCGAAAGATGGCGACCATTAACCCAGAGATTGATTTATGAAATAAATCGTCTGCTGATCCAGAGTGCAACCGATTGTTAATAAATTAAGTGGTTTGAGGCCTAATCTTTATATACTGATTTGTAACCTTTTATATGAAAATAAATTAGAATTGAAAAAGTGAGTGCAGACGAAGTTAAAACCAGTTAAAATTAGCTAAAATGCTGAAAAGTTAAATCGCAATAACGTTAAATTTGTCAAATAAACGCGTTCCTCGTGGATAACTACCGCCACTTACCCAACTATTGCTCATAATCACGGGTAAAACTGCTTCCTGAGAGCGAATGGTAAATGCGTCACGAATTCTGACAAGTAAACAGTACTGTACGGTATCGTTATTCACCGGACGCTGTATGCGCAGTGGTTAGCTCCCCATTTAACATTTGAGAGCTCAAATAACGCCGATGTTGATGAATTCAGCGAATCAATTTGTTTAAACAGTTTTATTTATTGATTTGCGAGGATAATACCAACAGTAAGATGTTGAATTTATAGAATGAAATTAATTCGCAACTAATCAAACGGAGGCAAAACATGGACAAGATTAGTATACAAGGGAGGTAATTGCATCGCGAAAATATATGTCGCGTGTCGAAAATTTTTCAGATGCATCCCTTGTCTATTTGTTTTTGTCTAAATTTCCATATGAATGAACGGTCAATGCCCGCTACGCGGGCTTTTGCCCGTATAATGTGTATATATTAGATAATAATCATCAAATTGACCACAAATAATGAAATCATATAAAATATATGACCCTCCAAAATCATCACAATTGACGCCCTCGTTAGGGTAGCATATTACATAGAGGATATTTGTTGGATTCAGTGGAATATCGATTCTAATGCACGAGTGATCATAGAAAATACTTTTTTCACGAGTGTCGCAGCCACGAGTGAAAATATATATTTTCTATGATCACGAGTGAATTAAAATCGATATTCCACCAAACCAAACAAATTTTCTTTTTTATTTTAGGCTTTTTTCACCGTTTATTTACATCGTTAAAAAGTTTAACTGAATAATTTCGCTGGAATAATGACGTCATTTCGTAAAAATGGCGTCATTTCACAGTTAAACCGTGAAAAATCTCGATATTTTTCACTGTTTTTTTTCACTGTTTGAAACAATGAAATATCAGTTTTATTTCACTTATTTTTTTTTCTATAAACCACATGAAAGCATAAAATAAAAAAAAAAAACAATATTGCATGGTACTGTTTAAATGCAAACGGTCGCGGAAAACTAGCTGCTTGTATGTATTGTATAATGAAGCTGGAGTGTGCATAATGCCCATATAAAAAATTTTATTATAACCGCTGACTCGCTTTGTAATTTCATTGTGTTATTGAACGGCAAAATGTTGTTATACATTTGTGCAATTCTATCGTTCATAAGGAGGCATTTAATATTTAATAAAAAGGTATTTTAACGGCAAAGTTAATGTTTGGGTATGCGGGCCCTTTTATATAAAAAACTAATTAAATAGATAGCAAATGCATACATAAAAAAGTTCCATTGAGTTTATTATGAACATACACACGAATTTTGCTAGTGGTAACAATACATAATATATATATATATATATATATATATATATATATATATATATATATATATATATATATATATATATATATATATATATATATATATATATCTGATTACAAGGAAGTGAGTGAATTGAATGAGTAATTGAAATGTTTGTAAAATAAATTATGCACATGTTTACTGATACATGTCTGAGGTTTATTGTGTACATTATACAAAGTTTTATATTTTATATATTTTCACAGATAAAAGATGTTATTTTGTCATATTTAAATGAATAAAAATTAAACACATTAATGCCGGGTAAGTATACAATCGAAGCGTGATACATCGCATTGTAACGGAAGACACCCATGTATTACCGGTAATTGGAAGTACATGTAAATTTATGGCGTGTGTTGAAGTGTCACATATTCTGAAAATATCATGTTTGATAATGCACAAACTATAAACAATGTAACATTTTCACACCTGAGAAATAATTTTCTACTTAGCGTGCTTATAAGTAATTAAATTACGATTTACGACATGGAACGTATACATTTTATCACGTTCGTCCCAATTGTTGAATTGCAACAAATCAGAACAAGAGGGAGCTGTCTATTAGCCGATGAATAACGATAATGCGCAAACTATTTAGATTCTCACATTATTTGATTGCATTCATTTTTCTATGATATGTTCCTGTTTTGCACGATTACCGGTAAATTGACAAAGTAAGTAAAACGTAAATCATGTTAACCATACATGTTAAGTTTTAATTTATATTACGCAATGTTGCGGCATTTATGTACATACGAATTCTTTATAAAGTAATTGCAACTGAAAATGCACTTGTACACTTCACACGGATTTAAATGAAAAATAGCTTTAATAATTCTAGATTAATTATAATTATATACCAGAAAAAAAACTTTATTATTAAATATAGTGAATTGTATTGTAAATATACCGAAGTCACCATACAATATAGCAGATACAGGATTTGCATCAAATATCTATTTAAGGCGATTATCAATTATTAAATCGAATTTTCATATTTTTACATTCAATGAAAATTATGCACTTTACTATATTACAAAGTTGTTGGTTTTAACTTAAAAAAGTATTAGCATATATAAAAACCACCAGAAATAAACAGTTATCTAGTATTTCTTACATGAACTTTGCTCAAACGAGGAAAAATAGTAAGATTGCTCATTTGATTAATACTTTAATAGTGGATTGAGAGACAACATTTACTTTTGAAAGTTATTGTGCTAATCAAGTTTTTATTAAACATTTGATCTTACACCGGATTTTTCACGAGTGGCATAATCTGAACACAATGGAACACATAACGATGTTACACCCCAAAACTTAATTTTATTGCTGCTGGTCTAATTAGTGTCCAGTATGGGTGTGTGTATTGCGTGCATAAGCTCACGTGTGTAGATTTTGAGACAGTTCGTTCCACCTTGGGTCTTAAATTGTCCGGTGTGAAGCACCTAGTTATCGGCACCTTGACATAACGTTTGACACAAAGATGACTAATATATAAAGCAATCGAACACTTACGCATGATAAAGTCAGCACTTTAACAACGGACATTAAATCCCGGATAAAACACGATTATCACGATTGAAATCAATATCAGAAAAGTTCGGATAAAATACCACGATAATATCACATATATAGGACATGGTCTTAGCCAGGTTGCGGATCATGATCCAGCAGTGTTCTTGAGATCTTTACACATCTTAGTAGAACGTGTTATTTCTCGAGAATGCGATTCGCCGCGATGACAACATTGTTAAGGTAAGATTCCATAATGTTTGTGGCACTTTGTTGCGATGCAATAAGATCCTATATGATAATTTATAAACTCTCCAATCAAAACAGTATTACAATTATGTTTGTTGAGAAAATGTGCGACTCTACTTGACTTGTCTAGATATAACGCAATTTGAAACATTAGCTGTTTGGTAAGCGCAATTTCTTTAATTCACATAGGAACCCGGGTTCCCACTCCCTACTTCACGAATGGTTGGTGGTCATAATACTGAACCGCTGAAGTTTCCTCTGCGTACCCTAGTTCACCTCCACAGCACAATACCATATTGTAATTTAAAGTCTTTTAATAAAGAATTATATTCAAACCCTTTCATAAAATCTATCGAAAAAAACACAAATAAAACATCTATAAACACAATATATAATTAATCATTATCGGTAATATATTCGACGGACCGAGAGACGGACATATGCAGACACAAATAGCTAAAGCGACAAACAGAGAGACCGAAACAGACAGACGGAGAGGCGCACATACAGACAGACACAATGAGATTCGTATAGACAGATACTAGTAGTCTAAAATATCAGAAAAACAGACACACGGGCACATGGACCATTAGACGGACTAAGAGACAGGCCGATACACAGACGGACAGTCATACAGAAGGACCGATGGGTAGACGGACAGAAAGATTGATAGATAGACAGACATATCAATGAAGAGACAAACATACCGATACAATGACATACGGTCAGACAAAGAGACGGAAAGAAATACAGAGAGGAAGTGCAAACGAAAAACTAGATAGAAAGACGGACAGAAATACGTGAGACGGAAAGACAGACCAGTGACGGACAGACAAAGAGTCTGACAAACGGATCGAGAGACTTAATAGTCCAACAGAAAGGCAATAGCGTTTATCTGATAAAAAGGCAAAGGCAAATCACTAAATGGTAAAAGTAATTTCAAAATAATAATCACGCACGTATTTTCTTACACAATTCTTTCTGTCGTTTAAATAATATATTCGATTTGAAAATAAATATTCACTGTTTCAAACAGAGAATTATAGCAGTGAAAATAAGCGAGAATGTTCAGTGATAAATTGAAATGACGTCTTTTTTACGTAATGACGTTATGAATCCTCAAACAATTATTATTTATTTAGTTTAACACCTATACAATATTTTAAACGGTGGAAAAGCATTCAATATCTAGATAATTTATAGATTTCTGTCGATAATTGATTTGTATCCACTTTTCACGATCAATTGATCTGATATATCGTGAATTAAATCTACCTTAACCAATACTATATCTCTGAAAATACAAACCAATTTTGCCTAATTAAAATGTTTAATCGTCCACAAAATTCCAACAAAATATCAAGAATGAGACCGTGTGAGTTAATTACATAAATATCGTTCTTTTTCACATGTGTGAAATTGTCTTTACAAAAAATATATAAAAAAGCTTGTCTGGTCATTCAAATTGGTTGTACACCGTCGGCATTCGCCAACAATTTACTGCAACTGAAAAAGCGTCAAATGTTATGATCAAGATACGTATGAATATACCTAAAGCATTTCTGCAACAAAATATAACAAATAATTTTGATAATTCCATAAAATTCATGGTTGCCAGAGCTAGTTTTGACATGAATGGCGAATATAAAAACACACAAAACGTAATTGTCAAATATTGCCTTCCTTGTCTACCACAAACGTAGACAATTCTTTACCTGATATACTTCTTTTATTAAGCAACAGACCTATGAAATGTGAGGATCCTTTATCAAAATACTTCATATAAACTTCAAGTTTTTGTGCCATCATTTATGACATTTAGTAAACATAAACATATAAACAAGGCGATGTTTAATTGACCGTGGGAAATAACGTTAGTAAGTATGATACGCGGTGTTCGCAAATTATCGTTCTCCGTTCAATTTCCCGGTATCCGATCAAATGATAGTTGCTTTTTATACTACTTCATTCGACCAGTATTTAAAAGAGAAATGTACTTTCATTGGTAATTAGTTTGCTCATCGATATTAATTAACACGAAATATGTTTCACCCATCCCTCTACAGTATATAATGATGTAGCTTCGGAAATTGTATCAAGGGTTCCAACAATGTTTGTAATATTTTGGAATGGTTGCTGTTTGTTTTTTTAACTTTATTTAATAAAACATGTGTCAACAACTAGCGACCCAAAACAATTTTCTCCCGTATTATTAAATGTGTTGTTGATTTTTATTTCAGAAACTCCACTTGTTAGAGAAAAAATTACCCCCCGTTTCAATTCTGAGGAATGGAAAGAAATTTCTGTCCACCCAACGAAATATAACGACTCACTGAAAGGGGTACATTCTATTAATCACCAAAAAAGGAATTCAATTCATATTGTGTCCTTAGGTATAGTCACATCAGAGACAGGAAACAAGGCAGTAGAAAAAAAAAACACCAACTATTTCACCTGCAAAGCTGAGTGTAAATATAGGGGATGCACAAAATACAGTTTTTGTATAATACAATATCCAAAAGCAGGCAAAACGGTGAAAATGACAGTAAGAGGAAATATATCGAGTCACTGAAGGGGCACATTCTGTTAATCACCAAAAAGGAATTTAATCCATATTATGTCCTTAGATATAGTCACATCAGAGTCAGGAAACAAGGCAGTAGAAAAAACACACACAAACTATTTCATCGACAAAGCTGAGTGTTAATATAAGGGATGTACACAATGCAGTTTTTGTAAAATACAATATCCAAAAGCAGGCAAAAGGGTGAACATTACAGTAAGAGCGTCAGGAAACATTCAACATCCAGAAAATGTCATGCATCGAAGACAAATTTCAGGAGAACAGGTAAATGACTTTAAAAAGCTTCTGAAAAAGAAAGGACCATCAGAAACTTTCTATGAAAATTATGGAAAGGCAGATCGTATTTAACTGGCACACGGACTCTTCAATTATGTTCCGAGCAAACCGGCCCTGCAAATGATGCTGCATGAAGTTATCAATAGTGAACACGTTGATAGGGATGTAATCCGAGAATTAAATGTGATCAATGACAATTTAGAACTTGTGATGCCCGGAGGATTTGTTCAATACTTTGCCAATAAACCTTTGGAAATAAAAAAATAAGTCAGTCTTGTACAAATTAAGTGAACAATGACCAAACTGGTTTCATTAAAGCAAGGTACATGGGGGTTAATACACGATTATTATATGATATTATGAATTATACTTAATGCAACCATATGTTTGGCCTACTGATGTTAATTGAGTCTGAACAAGCGTTCGACACTATCATTCAGTTGTTTGCTCTTTGGGCCTATGTTAAAGAACTGGATCACACGTTTTGTTAAATAATATGGAAAATGCAATCCAACTGAACGGGTTTCTGTCAGATTTCTTTATAATATGACGTGGTTCTCGTCAGGGACCTATTTCAGCATACATATTTATACTTTGTGCAGCAATACTAGCGATTAAAATAAGGAAATGTAATCAAATACAGGGTATTATAATTGACAATGAAGAATACAAGATATCACAATTTGCTGATGATACTGGTCATTCAAATTGGTTGTCCATCGTCGGCATACGCCAACAATTCACTGCAACTGAAAAAGTGTGATATGTTATAATCAAGATACGTATGAATATACCTTAAGCATTTCTGCAACAAAATATAACAAACAAGGCTATTGTCAAGCAATATGGTCCCCTACCGGCTCCACCATTGTCAGAAATTCCACCATTGTCAGAATTTTTTTTATTGGTTGCCATATTTTATGACATAAAGCAAACATAAACATATAAACAAGATGATTCTTAATGACCGTGGGAAATAACGTTAGTAAGTATGATATCATGTGTTCGCAAATTATCGTTCTCCGTTCAATTTCCCGGTATCCGATCAAATGATAGTTGCTTTTCATACTACTTCATTCGACCAGTATTTAAAAGAGAAATGTACTTTCATTGGTCATTAGTTTGCTCATCGATATAAATTAACAAGAAATATTTTTCACCCAGTTCCTCCACAGTATATACTGATGTAGCTTTGGAAAATGTATCAAGGGTTCCAACAATGTTTATACTATTTTTGAACGGTTGCTGTTGTTGTTTTCACTCTATTTAATAAAACATGTGTCAAAAACTAGCGACCAAAACAATTTTCTCCCGTATTATTAAATGTGTTGTTGATTTTTATTTCAGAAACTCCACTTGTTAGAGAAAACATTACCCTCCGTTTCAATCCTGAGGAATGGAAAGAAATTTCTGTCCACCCAACGAAATATAACGACTCACTGAAAGGGGTACATTCTATTAATCACCAAAAAAGGAATTCAATTCATATTGTGTCCTTAGGTATAGTCACATCAGAGACAGGAAACAAGGCAGTAGAAAAAAAAACACACCAACTATTTCACCTGCAAAGCTGAGTGTAAATATAGGGGATGCACAAAATACAGTTTTTGTATAATACAATATCCAAAAGCAGGCAAAACGGTGAAAATGACAGTAAGAGCGTCAGGAAAAATCAAACATCCTGAAAATGTCATGCATCGAAGACACATTTCAGTAGAACAGATAAATGACTTAAAAAAGCTTCTGAAAAAGAAAGGACCAGCAGATATTTTCTATGAAAATTATGGAAAGGCAGGTCGTATTTAACTGGCACACGTAAACTTCAATTATGTTCCGAGCAAACCGGCCCTGCGAATGATGCTGCATGAAGTTATCAATAGTGAACACGTTGATAGGGATGTTGATGCACGACTTCCGAAGAATGCACATTGTATTCCACAAAGATGTCACGAAGAAGGTAAAAGTGACGAAAATTACTCATGTCTTAAAGTGATATTATGGGCATTTTGCACTGTTGAATTGAGATGAAAAGAATTAACAGGTCAAAAGAATCAGTTAAAATGTGGTTACTGATCAATTATCTGCAACTCATCTTGCTACCAGTTGTTTATAAAAAATATATTTTATATTCGATATTCTTACGTGACCCACCCAGTCCTGTAAGCCGAAATGATCCGTAAAACAAAATTTTGTCTTTGTGTCGTATGAACGAATCTGCACTAAAACTAAATTTAGGTTCAAATCGTACATGCATGATCAGTTGTCAAACGAAAGTACGGTTGATATTCAAATGCATTATTTTTCTCTTTCCGGTATATAGTTTTAGGATGTTGATGTTGCATTAACAAATATAAGTGTATATGAAGTGAAAACACCAAAAATAAACAACGGTTGCGATAGACACATATAAACTGTTAGATGCCCATAATATCACTTTAATATTTATTCTGGCATCGTCCTATTTAGATCTTATAGAATTTACACAAACTGTAGAACACATATAAGTTGATAAGTTTTGCTAGTCAGCTGTAGAAATCTTTTGCTTATATGAAATTAAAAAAATATTAAAGTAACATTACTACTCAAAATCAACGAAAATTTCGTACGATATTTTGTGAAAATAAACTTAACCAATTAAAAATCAGTGTTCCTTATGGCATTTGCCGAAATTTCAACGCCAGATGTGGTCTGGTAAAATTGATGTTTGTATATACAAAATGCACGTTTTTATTATTGTTTTGAATATTTAATTCCATTTTAATTTCCCGCAACGATATCTATTCATACGACACAGGAACACTGACATGGTGTTCGTGTGTCGTATGAATAGGATATTCGCGGGAAATTACAACGGAATTAATTGTGTCACACATAAATAAAAACGAGCATTTTGTATCTACACAAATCTATGTAATCATACCACATCTATCGTTGAAATTGTATCTTTTGATATAAGGAGCATTGAGTGTTTAGGTGTTAACTTTATTTTGCGAAATACTTTACGAAATTTTCGTTGATTTTGAGCGTTATAGAGACTTTATAAGGTCACACGTGCTTTTAATTTTTTATGAGGTCTTTAACAATACGACTATTTTATAGTTTCAAGTTACCTCACAAATATGCCATTCATGACAAAATAGAGCAAAAAGGTGTGAACAATATTGGAAAGAATGCATATCTCTATAAACCGGTATCAGCATGATTGACATTTTAAAATGTCATATCATAAAACATCTCGTGGATCTCAATAATTGATAAGCTTTAAGATAAGTTTAAAAAATATTTGTTTTCTGACGTTCACACAAGAAAAGTCATATCATTCATATAAACCATAATTGTTTAACATTTATATATGAACATGAAAACATTCTTAAGGTGGAAAACAACTTTTATAAATTGTCATATTCAGAACAACCTACTACCAATTATGATCTTAAACACGAATTTAAAAATGATGAATTGCCCGAATTAACTAATTCAGAAGCGGAGGGATTTCTATCTTTACAAGATGTATCGGTTACACGTAAACATATGAAAATGAAAAAAGCCCAGGCTCTTGTGGATTTTCTGCAAATTTCTTTAAAGTTTTTTAGAAAAAATTGAGAGTCTTTGTGGTAAGGAAGACTTAACTATCCATTTAATATAGGATCACTTTCAATAACTCAGAAACAATGAATTATAACCAGGGGGGCCTGCGTATATGGGAGCTTACCGCGTTTAAGTGAGAAAGTTGTTGCAAAACTTCAAAGATGGCGTCGTCTTAGTGTTTTTCGTGAAGGAGTAGCGGATATCTTCACCCGATAAGCCAGTTTATATTTATATTTCTTTTGAATGAATACGCCCTTTTCGGCTCTACGCCCTTTCGGCTCTCCGGTGTTTGTACTTCCCTCGGTTTTTTGTTTCAAGATCGTAGACGTAAGGATAAAAAAGTAATTGAAGGAAAACCGTTCACAATTCTGTTGTCTCCTTACGTGACGTTCGAGAAATGGGATGTGCAAATATCATTTTCTCTTATAATACACAGTATTGATGCACGTGTACGGTATAATATAACTAAAACCATGATTATTTTATTTTCCCGACGCCGTTTTATCTCTTTTTTTATAACTAATTTATTGCCAAAAACTATTGGTTTAACCCCTCTTTTAGGAACTGACTTCCTTTTAAGCACATTTTGGGACATGACTTCCAAATACACGAACTTTCTGTCGTGAATGAATTTACCATTGATATGAATGTTTTAAAGAATGTTTCCTCTGTTTGAATGTATACCTCTTTCATACCTTTCAAAGATACGAAACCTCAAGCTACATTACAAAAGATGAAACATAACTTGTATTGTTATAAACTGCGACACTATACGTGGGGAGCTTCACTTTTTTGCAATATACATGTACTATTAAGCAGCATAGCGCCCTTTTTGGAAGGGATATTATGTTCTGATGTTATGTTAACTACTTATCGGTTCGGAATCCATTTTAAACTAATTGGCGGGTGCACACAGCAGCGGATTATATGCAGGTCAAAAATAGATTTTACATCCGGTGATGCTGGTTTTGACACCCGACACATATATACATTTATGAATGAAAGGCTTCATGAACGTTGACGTCGCTCTTGGTTACCAGAAAAATTCCCACGTACGGATTTCAACCGTCATTGTTTACAATCTATTAAGTGCACAAGTACTGGAATTTGTATAGCGTTTTTTAAAGGTGTATGTCCAACGCGTGTGCCGGGAAAAAAGGGCTTAATGTATTTTTTTGTTCAGCTCTATAATATTTATGTCAAATATGTATGAAAAAAATGTTGGTGAACATTAATCCGGTGTTAATTTTTGAAAATATTGAGGCGTTCATTAGTTATGGATCTAAAACGGAGCATTAATCCGCATATTAAAAAAAAACGGGCGTATTGCATATTAGTTCGGAGACATGAAATTATTTCGAAAGAAAGCCATAAGAGGTGCAATTCTATATGAGCAAGTCTCGCTGCGCACGATTACGCTCTTGCTTCTCGTATATATTTGACTCTTATGAAATTTGGCAAATATCTAGTGTTTTATTTTGCTTAATCTAAACTAAGTTATGAATCTATATGTACTTTAAGCAGCATAACATGACTTCCAAATGACCAACAGCTCTTTCATAATGTGAAAGAGATTGACACGAAATACCTATCCATCTATAATAAAGTTTATATGTGTACTTCAATATTATAGTTTTATAGCATTTTATGTGGTACAATATAAGTGTTTTCTTAATCATTTTACTGTAAAATTATAAAAATGTTGTACACAAAACCTGCCGACCAACTGAATCAATTCACCGATTTTAAAGAAGATGGGTTGTGGGGTGGCTGATGTACGATATAATAGAATGTTTATCAGCCCTTTCAGTAATATTTTAATTAATTAAATGTATTTTATGACGTGTCGACCTTATTCTGATATGAAAGTTTCTTTAACCATTCTTTTACTGTCTTTTCAGATGACGAAGGTTAAAGGGCGATAATAAGTGCATCGTTCGTTGCAGTATAAAATTATGTAATTGGGAATTTAACATTATTGGAGGACTCGGATACCATTCCCCATTCATGGACCACATGAGTTTAAATGTAGAATATGCAAGAGAGAGTCGTTCAACAGAGCCGGACTAAAACAGCAAATAAAACAAACGAACCAAACAAAAAATGTACAGCTGATGTATTATGTGTTTTTTGTTTGTTTTATATTATTATTTCTACACAGACAAGTCTGACATATAATTGCTATGAATGCTACTTAATTACACGTTTTGTTCCGTATATGTCATGCTAGTTTCTCACTTTTTTATGAAAATAAACCATTATCTGTGTTACGTAATTTCTTCCAACGATGTCTCTGCATACATTTTTAATTTTATTCAGCACTTACATACATGATAAAACAAGAGCACCGCCTTGCGGGTGCAGACCGCTCATCTATTTTCTTTTTAAAGGTGAAGGGACTCTCATTTTCAATCACAAAGGAGGGAGGGGTGGAGTGAAGAGCGGTGCATTGTGTGGGGGTGTGGACATTTATTACATTTTCTTCCAAAAATGCGAAAAAAAGGAAAAAAAATCGGGGGGGGGGGGTGGGGGGGGATTCTTGGGTGCGATGGTTGGACGGTATTTCAAACATAAAATAATAAAAATAAATATTTGTGTTTTTTAAACCGTTTCATAAAAAAAAATTGGGGGGGGGGGATGAGGAGGGGGGGGGTATAGTGTGAGGGTGTGGTGGTAATTTGTGAGATGATCTTAAAAAAAAAAAATAGGGGGGGGATTCGGGTGGGGGGAGGGGGGGGGGTGATTCTTGGGTGCGATGGTTGGACGGTATTTCAAACATAAAATAATCAAAATAAATAGTTTTGTTTTTTAACCGTTTAAAAAAAAAATTGGGGAGGGGGTGGGGTGGGGGGGTATAGTGTGAGGGTGTGGTGGTCATTTGTGAGATGATCTTAAAAAAAAAATAAAAATAATAATAGGGGGGGGGTTGGGGGGGGGGCACGGGCGATGGTTTGGGTGGAGTCTATTGTGGTATGTCAGGTAAGAGTAGTTTTGTCAAAGTATCAATCAAATCTAATCATAAATAAAGAAGTTATGGCAATTTAAGAGAAATTTAATAATTTGACCTTGAGAGTCAAGGTCATTCAAAGGTCAAGGTAAAATTCAACTTGCCAGGTACAGTAACCTCATGATAGCATGAAAGTATTTGAAGTTTGAAAGCAATAGCCTTGATACTTAAGAAGTAAAGTGGATCGAAACACAAAATTTAACCATATATTCAAAGTTACTAAGTCAAAAAAGGGCCATAATTCCGTAAAAATGACATCCAGAGTTATGCAACTTGTCCTTTTACTATACCCTTATGATAGTTTGCGAGTGTTCCAAGTATGAAAGCAATATCTATGATACTTTAGGGGTAAAGTGGACCAAAACACAAAACTTAACCAAACTTTCAATTTTCTAAGTATAAAGGACCCATAATTCCGTCCAAATGCCAGTCAGAGTTACATAACTTTGCCTGCACAGTCCCCTTACGGTAGTTAGTAAGTGTTGCAAGTATGAAAGCAATAGCTTTGATACTTAAGGAATAAAATGGACCTTAACACAAAACTTAACCAAAATTTTCAATTTTCTAAGTATAAAAAGGGCACATAATTCTGTCAAAATGCACGCCAGAGTTATCTAACTTTGCCTGCCCAGTCCCCTCATGATAGTAAGTAAGTGTACCAAGTTTGAATGCAATAGCATTGATACTTTCTGAAAAAAGTGTACCTAAACGCAAAACTTAACCAAAATTTTCAATTTTCTAAGTATAAAAAGGGCACATAATTCAGTCAAAATGCACGCCAGAGTTATCTAACTTTGCCTGCCCAGTCCCCTCATGATAGTAAGTAAGTGTTCCAAGTTTGAATGCAATAGCATTGATACTTTCTGAGAAAAGTGGACCTAAACGCAAAACTTAACCGGACGCCGACGCCGACGCAGACGCCGACGCCGACGCCAAGGTGATGACAATAGCTCATAATTTTTTTTCAAAAAATAGATGAGCTAAAAAGATTTGGGTCGGAATGAATTCGTTATGCATTTGACATATTAACTTACGATTAGAAGGCAATGTTATGAACACACGAAATAATCTTTCTATGTGAACCAATACTTTATTCCCTCAATACAACAGTCTTAAATAATATGTATTCACATATGTATACAAGATTAAAAAATACATGTATATATTGATCACTTCTACTGAAATCATATCGTGTATTGCATTTGCACAAATCTTTCTATCCACTACAAATTCACTTTTTGCGATTATAATATAGTGACCAACTCAAAACTGGTTTAAAAGAAGGTCGTCCAAAATGTGTCACATCAAAGTCACATACATGTATCAGTATCGTTATGGTAAAACGTGTCAAATGTCATTGTATTAAATAAACAATTAATATTTAAGTTTTCATTAAAAAAACATCCACCGATATGCATCTTCTAAGCAGGTGTCAGGTATTCCAAATTGCTTCATGTATTCCGAATCGCAACAATGGCAGTATTTGGTTACAGCAACCTTATACTAGTATCGAAACGGCTTTACTCTTTTCTGTTTTTCACAACACTTATAATGCACGTACATGTTATTGTTTGGCGTGGTACTTCGGCGTAATCTTTTTTGTTTGATTGGTGGGTTTTCATGTACCTTTCGCTTTCTAGAGCGGTACACACTTCGTTACGCCGTCTTTTTTAATCTTGGCATCCTCGACATATAAAACTGGCGTCTTGATATCTGGAAATAGTAAGCATTGTATTCTGTTTAGTAGGCATAGTATTCCGTTTGATGCATATTCAAACATAAGTATGTCTATATGTGTTAAAATAAACAGGTAAGAATTACACTGTGTTAATAATACCGTCGAATGTCTTATATTTTACACACACTCAATGTTAGCGTTAAGTACGCGATAAAACATATAATAATTAAAATTAATAATATAACAAACAATTAATAAAAAAAGATAACTTTTGATTTCCTCAAGTGATAATGATTTCCAAAACACTCGCACCAATGCGGAATTCATTCACGAAAGTTATTTCGCATAAAACCTTCTAACATAGGAAAGATCTGTTTATCATTTGGAAGTCAGGTCCCAAAATGTGCTTAAAAGGAAGTTTAGTTCCAAAAAGGGGGGGGGGGGTTAAACCGACATAATTCGGCATTAAATGAATTAATAGACATAAAAACGCGCCGAGATAATAAAATAATCGTGATTTATGTTATATTTTACTGTAAACATGTACAAATACTGTTTATTGTGAGAGATAATGATATTCAAACATCCAACATCTCGAAGGTCAAGAAATTAAACAACAAATTTGTCGACGGTTTTGCTTCAATAACTTTTTTATTCCGACGTCTACGGTATTGAAACAAAAAACCGAGGGGAGCACAAACACCGTAGAGCCGAAAGGGCTTATTCATTCAAAATAAATATAAATAAAAACTGGCTTACCTGGTGAAAATATCCGCTACTCCTTCACGAAAAACACTTAAACGACGCCATCTTTGAAGTTTTGCAACAACTTTCTCACTTAAACGCGGTAAGCTCCCATATACGCAGGCCCCCCTGTATAACATGTATTTTAAAAGAAGGAAAACCTAAACAATTTTAAAAAATTGGAGACCAATTTGCTTGTTAAACACAGTATATAAACAAGCATATGGAACGATAGCAAACAGACTTAACAAATTTAGTAAACAATTACCAAACTGGTTTCATTAAAGGCAGGTACATGGGGGATAATACACGATTATTAAATGATATTATGAGCTATACTTAACGCAACCACATGTCTGGCCTACTGATGCTAATTGACTTTGAAAAAGCGTTCGACACTCTATCATTAAATTGTATTAAACAAGTTTGTGCTTTTTTTTAAACTTGGGCCTTTGTTGAAGAACTGGATCACACGTTTTGTTGAATAATATGGAAAGTGCAATCCAACTGAACGGGTTTCTGTCGGATTTCTTTATAATATGACATGGTGCGCGTCAGGGAGATCCTTTTTCAGCATACATATTTATACTTAAGAATGTCATTTTTTGCAAATATCTCAAATTATTGAAATACATTTGCAAAAATCTATAGCGCATAAAAGACTGATTTTCTTGCAATTTTTGCCGATATCTTTAGGTATAAGAATAAATCATTGAATACTTCTGAAATCGGTGACAAAATTTTACGTCGTGTGAAACATAACCTACCATTAACCGTGTACAACGTATGCACTAAAATGAAATTTTTGAAGAAGAACACATGCTTATTAAATAAAGTAATTCTGATGTATTTCACAATGCTATAAGCAGCATAAAATTCTGTCTTTTATGCACTAGTTGAAATTCTTAAGAAAACTTGTTTAAAAAGGTTATTTGAAATAAAGCACCGCTTACCATCGTGACAAATCTATTAAGGTTCATGTAGAGGCTTCACTTAGAAAAATGTGGGACCCCTAGCATTGAACTCAAATTTGACTTAACGAAGAGTGCCACATTGAAAATGTTTACATATTTGCTTAAAAGGATGGTTTACCTTCAAACTGCTACCTTGTGCAGCAAAATCTCATACCATCGACAAAATCAATCAAAATACAAAGCGATTTTAATACAAAAATATACATTATTTTCAAAAATCTGAATGATGTTTATTCAACGTATTTCGGCGGAAAATTATATAACTAGTTAATGATATCGACATTGGTGAGGGCAAGTTACGCTTAAATAGTAAAAAAAACTTACATATCTAGAAATATCAAAACTCGAACACATGTCATTTCATGACGATGGGGGCAGCCATTTTTAGATTAATAAAATTGAAAGAAACATGCTAAAAACTCACTCATCACCTAATTGACATTCCAAACGGTTGACAATGACAAATGCATTGGATTGTAATCTTTCCGTTGATGTGTGCAAACTGCATGATCAGACCTCATAAACACTCCAAAAAATAACTTTGTAATAAGCATTTCGCCAATGTTTACAATTGTTGTCGAACTACATGTACTTGTATTATTGGGCACAAAATAGTACGCTTACAGACTGACAGAAAGATCGATACGAAACTCCGTTCAATTCATCACGGTATACTATTTTATTGATAATATATAATAATAATTCGCTTCAACCACCTAAATGTAAAAATAATTCTTTTAAACGAAGTTTTTAATAACGAAAGTGAAAACAACGGAAGTCGGATGGATATTATGTGAGATGCACTTCGGCTCCAGAAAAACAATACAAATACACTAAAAAAGACGTGTGTGAAAAATTTTCAGCTGGAAAATATTTGAAATGGGGTAAGTGATTATATCTCTTTGTGATCATTTCTGTTATTAAGCGCGATCTCTTCCTTATTAATGTTAACAGTTGTTTTACTAGTCGCGACCAACTGTCAAAATAACGATGTGTATTCTCAGGTATGTGTATACACATTCCAGGTTTTCTTACTAGCTACTTCACGTGATTTTGACCGATTTGTAATGCACGTTTTTTATACGGAGCACAGCGAGTGCCACGCTTTCAAAATGGGTAGAAGGAATCGATATACACCGATTGGTAATGCACGTTTTTTATACGGAGCACAGCGAGTGCCACGCTTTCAAAATGGGTAGAAGAAATCGATATACAAATGTATAAAAAGATTCGGTTTGCCAAAAGGAACACATTAATCAAAACGGTACAAGAACAGTAGTTGTTCAGGAAGGAAGAAAGAAAAAAATATGATACCTAGCTGTGTATTTCTATGTAAAACTATGATTTCTAGAGTCGTCTGCACAAAACTCATAAAATCTTGTTATTGATGAGCAATATCTCCTTTTATCACAATGATTTCTACCCAGCCAAACCTATTTCTTTATATTTATTTACAATTTTATATGTCGTCTGCAATTTCTTTCAATTTGAGATGGTTTAAAATTTTCCATTTGGTTATAGCAAAATTGTTAAGCCCTTGAAATAGAATGGTGACTCTTATTATCCACCATGATACCTGGATTTTTAAAAAGTAGTTCAGTTTAGTTATTTTTAGAATTTTGTTTAATAAAATTATCAAAAAAATGCAGTTGAATAATAACTCATTTGTTGTTTTCTGACAATAATTTTCTGTGAAATGTTGCTAACTTGACCTTGTATATGTATATAGCTTTGTATTTATTCAACTTACGGTAGTGCATATCCTTCCTAACTTTAGATTGAGATTTTGTAAATTAGTGTACAAATGTATTGGTTTTAAACAAAAATATGAATAAAGCAAAAAAAATTGAATGTCAAAAATGTGTTTATTTTATTCAATCCGTTTTTAATTTTAAAATGATATATAGTTTGACCATATTGTACCACATTGAATGAAGAAAAACCAAATCAAAGTTTTAATGAATTTTATCCCTCCCATGAACCTTAAAGTGAAAAAGTGAAACCCTAAAAAATTCACGTGACCCTGCACCCTGGGTTCACCAAGAAGTAACATATTGCAGTTTATCACTATATGCAAATTTGCATTCGTTAAGGTTTGAGAGATATCTTTAATGAGTACTTGTACTGGGCTACAATCCCAGAATAAATGTATTATTGATTCTTCTGACATTTTGCAAAAGGTACATGTATTACTGTTGAACAAGACCATTTTAAAAAGGAGTGAGTTTGTTCCCAATATTCTGTAGATAATATTAGTTTGTAACCATTGGATATATGTATTATAAGCTTTTTTTAAACACTTGTCCGCGGATATTATTCCATGGTATGGAATCGTTTGCAAAGTATTCATTCCATTTTGTTTGGCAGGTTGGGATTTCAGAGTTCCATTTTAACAAATTGTATAATAGCTTATTGCATGAATTCAGAATTATTGGTTTTATATAGGTCGACAAAATGGGGTATAAATTTAATTTATACTGTTCCAATTTTACATTTTACTGAGGCAATATATTTAGAAAGAATTATTTAATGCTGTCATAATGTAAAAAGTTTACTGGCTTATTTATTTTGATTTTTAGTTCTTGTAGTTACAAAAAAGTCCACCGTATTTAAAGTAACATTACTACTCAAAATCAACGAAAATTTCGTACAATACTATTAACATTAGCGGAATATATTGTTAAAACATCGATCCAAACGGCGTTCGTTATTCTTTTTATAGCAAAAATTGCGTATAAACTGCCTGTATTTCATAGTGTGTTAAAATATTTTATCTTTCTGGCTAAAAATGTAAATTTGTTCCTTGAATTACTTTTCTTAGCCATGATAATATAAAGTAACATTACTACTCAAAATCAACGAAAATTTCGTACAATGTTTCGTTAAATAAACTTAATTAATTAAAAATCAGTGTTACTTATGGCAATTGCCGAAATTTCAACGCAAGATTTTGTCTGGTAAAATAGATGTTTGTAGATACAAAATGCTCGTTTTTATTATTTCCCGCAACGATATCTATGCATAGGACACATTAACACTAATATGGTGTTCGTGTGTCGTATGAATAGATATATTCACAGGAAATTGAAATGGAATTAATTGTGTCACAAATAAATAAAAACGAGCATTTTGTATCTACACAAATCTATGTAATCATACCACATCTAGCGTTGAAATTGTGGCTATTGCTTTATTGTTTAGGTGTTTACTTTATTGTACGAAATTCTTTACGAAAATTTCGCTGATTTTGAGCGTTATAGAGACTTTAAAACTTTCCATAATTGCATAATGTCCACCATTTAAAGCCCCCCCCCACCACCACCACCTTCATCCAATGCTTTTGTTATGTCTTTTACTTTTATTTCGAAGGTCCCTGACAAACAATGTGAATAGTTTATCATTTAAATCCTTACAAAAAAACTTATCCGGGTTGTGGTAAAGAGACAAACAGGTGAATAAATAAAAGAAGTATTAAAGAGATATAATGGGCATCTAACAGTTTATAGGTGTCTATCGCAACCGTTGTATATTGTTGGTGTTTTCACTTCATATACACTTATATCTGTTAATGCAGCATCAACATACTAAAACAATATCACAGAAAGAAAAAACTAATGCATTTGAATATCAACAGTACTTTCGTTTGACAACTGATCATGCATGTACGATGTGAACCTAAATTTAGTTTTAGTGCAGATTCGTTCATACGACACAAAGACACAATTTTTTTACGGATCATTTCGGCTTAGAGGACTGGGTGAGTCGTGTAAAATATCGTATATATAATATATTCTTAATAAACAACTGGTAGCAAGATGAGTTGTAGATAATTGGTCAGTAACCACATTTTAACTAACTCTTTTGACCTGTTAATTATTTTCAGCTCAATTCAACAGTGAAAAAATGCCCATAATATCACTTTAAGGTCTTTATAACAGTTATTCTACCTACGGGAGTTAGATCTCTTCTGTTTCCAAGTGCAATGATAGTTTCTAATTTAACTATTTTGTCGTTATAGTATAACTCAATCAATTTAGATAAAATCAACATAAAAAATTAAACTTAATAATAAAAATTGGCTACATCCCCATACTACTTTCCATCTTGTTTTTATTGATCTTGAGCTGTATTTAGAGGAGCCTATCAAGACAACATGTGTTGTTGTTTTTTTCAAAATTCACGTTCATGCCTAAATTTTGTGAAAATGAGTATAACATTTGTAGTGCAGAATTCAAGGATTCTTCTGACCCGTCCATTATTAAATAAGGATCATCAGTAAATTGTGAAATCTTGTATTCTTCATTCTCAATTAATATACCCTGTATTTGATAACATTTCCTTATTTGAATCGCTAGTATTTCTTTACAAAGTATAAATATGTATGCTGAAATAGAATCTCCCTGACGAGAACCACGTCATAATATTAAGAAATCTGACAGAAACCCTTTCAGTTGGATTGCACTTTCCATATTATTTAACAAAACGTGTGATCCAGTTCTTCAACATAGGCCGAAACGTTAAAAAAAGAAAACAATTGTTTAACAAAATTGAATGATAGAGAGTCGAACGCTTTTTCAAAATCAATTGGCATCAGTAGGCCAGAAATATGGTTGCTTTAAGTATAGCTCATAATATCATATAATAATCGTGTATTATCCCCCCATGTACCTGCCTGTAATGAAACCAGTTTGGTCATTGTTTACTAAATTTGTACAAGACTGACTTAAGTCTGTATGCTATCGTTCCATATGCTAATTTATATACTGTGTTTAACAAGCAAATTGCTCAATTTTTTAAAAATTGTTTAGGCTTCACTTTTTTGAAATGCATGTTTTAATTCCTTGTTTCTGAGTTATTGAAAGTGATCCTATATTTAATTAATAGTTAATACTTCCTTACCACAAAGACACTCCATTTTTGCCAAAAGGCTTTACAGAAATTTGCAGAGAATCCATCAGAGCCTGTGCTTTTGTCATTTACATATGTTTAAGGGTAACCGATACATCTTGTGAGGATAGAAATCCCTCCGCTTCTGAATAAGTTAATTTGGGCAATTCATCATTTTTAGGTCATCTAATTTTTGAAAAACAAAATGAGCTATTGTCATCACCTTGGCGTCGGCGTCTGTGTCAGCGTCTGCGTCGGCGTCCGGTTAAGTTTTGTGTTTAGGTCCACTTTTCTCATAAAGTATCAAAGCTATTGCATTCAAACTTGTTACACTTACTAACTATCATAAAGGGGACTGTGTAGGCAAAGTTATGTAACTCTGACTGGCATTTTGACAGAATAATGTGCCCTTTTTATACTTAGAAAATTGAAAATTTGGTTAAGTTTTGTGTTTAGGTCCACTTTATTATCCTCCCCCAAAATTTATTTTTGGGGGAGCATATAGTCGCCGCTTCGTCTGTCCGTCCGTGTGTCCGTCCGTCCGTCCGTCCGTGCACAATTTTTGTCCGGGCTATTTCTCAGCAACTAATGACCGGAATTCAATGAAACTTTATGGGAAGCTTCACTACTAAGAGGAGATGTGCATATTATCAGCGGGTTCTGGTCGGATGATTTTTCAAAGAGTTATGGCCCTTTGAAAATTTCCATTAACTGTACATATAGTGCAATTCTTGTCCGAGCTATTTCTCAGCAACTAATGACCGGAATTCAATGAAACTTTATGGGAAGCTTCACTACCAAGAGGAGATGTGCATATTATCAGCGGGTTCTGATCGGATGATTTTTCACAGAGTTATGGCCCTTTGAAATTTTCCATTTACTGTACATATAGTGCAATTCTTGTCCGGGCTATTTCTCAGCAACTAATGACCGGAATTCAATGAAACTTTATGGGAAGCTTCACTACCAAGAGGAGATGTGCATATTATCAGCGGGTTCTGGTCGGATGATTTTTCGCAGAGTTATGGCCCTTTGAAATTTTCTATAAAAAAATTCTTGTCCCCCCAACTACTGTGCCCTCAAGGCGTTTCCTTTTATCTGAATATATAGTGCAATATTGTGACCAAAAAAACCTTTTGGGAGCATCACCCGTCTCCGACGGTTTCTTGTTCCTAAAGTATCAAAGCTATTGCTTTCATACTTGCAACACTTACCAACTTTCATAAGGGGACTGTGCAGGCAAAGTTATATATGTAACTCTGACAGGCATTTTGACAGAATTATGGGCCCTTTATAATTAGAAAATTGAAAATTTGGTTAAGTTTTGTGTTTAGGTCCACTTTATTCCTAAAGTATCAAAGCTATTGCTTTCATACTTGCAACACTTACCAACTATCATGAGGGGACAGTACAGGACATGTTGCATAACTCTGGTTGTCATTTTTGACGGAAGTATGGCCCTTTTTTGACTTAGTAACTTTGAATAAATTAAATTGTGTGTTAAGATCCACTTTACTTCTAAAGTATCAAGGCTTTTGCTTTCAAACTTCAAATACTTTCATGCTATCATGACGGTACTGTACCTGGCAATTTGAATTTTACCTTGACCTTTGAATAACCTTGACTCTCAAGGTCAAATTATTCAATTTTGCTAAAATTGCCATAACTTCTTTATTTATGATCAGATTTGATTTATACTTTGACAAAACAACTCTTACCTGACATACCACAATAGACTCCACCCAAACCATCCCCCACGCCCCACCCCAGAATTCTCCCCCTCCCCCCCCCCAATAAAAAGTATTTTTTTTTCTTTTTCTTTTTGAAAGGTCATCTAATAAATGACCACACCCTCACACTAACCCCACCCCCCCGACCCACTCTCCCCCCCCCAAAAAAAAAATAATAATTATCTTTTAAACATGGTTAAAAAAACACAAATATTTATTTTTATTATTTTATTTTTGAAAGACCGTCCAACCATTCCACCCAAGAATCCCCCCCACCCCCCCCCACCCCCACCCCCCCCCCAAAAAAAAAAAATCTTATTTTTGGAAGATAATGTAATAAATGACCACACCCCCTCACTATACACCCCTCTCCACCCCACCGCTCCCTTCTTTGTGATTGAAGTATTGAGATAGGTCCCTTCACCTTAAAAAAGAAAAATAGATGAGCGGTCTGCACCCGTAAGGCGGTGTTCTTGTTAAATTCGTGTTTATGATCATAATTGGTAGTTGGTTGTTCTGATTTAACAATTTATAAAAGTTGTTTGCCATCTTAAGAATGTTTTCATGTTTATATATAAATGTTAAAAAAATATGGTAGATATAAATGATATGACTTTTCTTGTGTGAAATTCAGAAAACAAATACCTTTTAGTTTATCTTAAAGCTTATCAATTGAGATCCATGAGATGTTTTATGATATGAAATTTTCAAATGTCGATCATGCTGATAAAGGTTTATAGAGATATACATTATTTTCAATATTGTTCACACCTTTTTGCTCAATTTTGTCAATAATGGCATATTTGTGAGGTAACTTGAAACTTTAAAATAGTCGTAATGTTTAAGGCCTCATAAAAATAAACAGCACGTGTGACCTTTCAATATTTTTTTTATTAGCAAAAGATTGCTCTAGCTGACTAGCAAAACTAATCAAATTTTATGTGTTCTACCGTTTGTGTAAATTCTATAAGATCTAAATAAGAGGATGCAAGAATAAATATTAAGACATGAGTAATTTTCATCACTATTACCTTCTTCGTGACATCTTTGTTGAATCCAATTTGCTTCGGAAGTCGTGCATCAACAGGTCGTGTGTGGCCTATGTTTAAATAAAAACAACAGTTTAATACATTTAAATTATATGTGCTTAAAATTTAGAAAATAGTTCAGGATGATGCTTAAAAGTAAATTTGCTACATGCAGTTACCTTAAGACAGGTACCCCCATTTCTCAGTCACTTTCGTCTTTTTATGCCACATTTCTTAAGACCTAATACAGGATAATTTTCCGATACCGGTGATTTGGTGGTTTGCCTCCCTTCTTTATGAGCCTGTTGGTCAATTAAAAGATTGTAAACTGTGTCATTGTTCAATTAAAAAACTGCACGATAGTATTTTATGTTGTCATAAAGTGAATTTCCACTGTGAACCATCTCCAATCGAATTTTGGTGCTATCAGTTTATTGAATACATTGGTAATTATGACTAGAAAAGGATGTGTTTTACTAATGTTTCATCATTTTGTTACTTATAATCAGATAACTAAAATGAAAAAAATACGTACCAGTAGCAGAAAATTCATATTCCATCAAACGTCCATGGCGACTAGCCGCAATTGTACGGATAAAGGTCTAACGCGAAGAGGCTTTTTGCAGAATTGTGAGCTTGACGTTCAACATCCAATTTTCTACCGCGGCATTCGATTTTGGTGTTTCTGGAATCACCATCGCTGACCAGAGAGGAGCGATGCATAAAGGATGATCAAAGAGTTATGTGATGAAAGAGGGTTCGTAATATATGTTGGAGGTCGTTTCAGTTTCAGTCAGAGTCATACTTTTCTTTAAGTTGCTTGAGATGTCAATAGAAAGGACTGCTCTTTAGCAAACCTGTGGCTACATGTGTGTCGTCTTCCTCAAGGCATTTTGCTTCAAACCCCCTAAGTGTTTAAGGCCAACTCAGCCATTTTCTCTTGTGCTGTGACAGTAAACATATCACATGTCTGCTTTTTTGGAGGGGATTTACTCAAAAGCACTTTACACATGTTGCATCCATCTCCTTGACCATCTTACATTGTATTAAACACGCCAACGATCGCATGAGTAGTGACTTCAGATTTTTTGGTTTTGTCTTCACGAATGTCTTTGCAGCATGAAGAAGGTGCGCAGACCAAATGTGAGCCGTACACAATGGTGTGTCAAATGCTTAACATACTTTTTCTATGTAGATATTAGCAGAAAATATGTTGAAAGTTTAACAAACCGAATGAATTAGCACCCAACTAACCTCTACCTCAACTATTTGTGGAGTGTTATACTTTTGTGACATTTTCTGAGCAGCATTGTGAAATCTACTCCAAAGGTAAAAGATGTCTGGCAAAGTATGTCTGTTGGATTTAAATTCCGCCACTGGTATGGGAGAGTTGTTTCCTGCTCCCTCGATGACAACCGCGTAATACATTACACGAGATTGCTGGTCATGAACCTTTTCAATTACAGATCCCGTGTCATCCAAATACAGACGGAGATGTCGAGATTTCACAGCATCTGTGTACATTTTTTGTGTTTTTGTAAACATAATTATTTTCAAAGGTTTATTGGCAAAGTATTGAACATATCCTCCGGGCATCACATGTTCTAAAGTGTCATTGATCACATCTACTTCTCGGAATACATCCCTATCAAGGTGTTCATTATTGATAACGTCATGCAGCATCAATCGCAGGGCCGGTTTGCTCGGCATAATTAATTAATTAATAATTGAAGTTTCCGTGTGCCAGTTAAATACGATCTGCCTTTCCATAATTTTCATAGAAACTTTCTGCTGGTCCTTTCTTTTTCAGAAGCTTTTTCAAGTCATTTATCTGTTCTCTTGAAATTTGTCTTCGACGCATGACATTTTCTGAATTTTGATTTTTCCTGACGCAAATACTGTCATTTTCACCCTTTTGCCTTCTTTTGGATATTGAATTATACAAAAACTGTATTTTGTGCATCCCTTATATTTACACTCAGCTTTCCGGTGAAATAGTTGGTGTGTTTTTTTACTGCTGCCTTGTTTCCTGACTCTGATGTGACTATACCTAAGGACACAATATGGATTGAATTCCTTTTTTGGAGATTAATATAATGTGCACCTTCAGTGACTCGATATATTTCGTTTGGTGGACAGAATTATCTTTCCATTCCTTAGGATTGAAACGGAGGGTAATATTTTCTCTAACAAGTGGAGTTTCTGAAATAAATTTAAAAAAAAAAGTAATAATAAGGGAGAAAATTGTTAAGGGTCGCATGTTTTTGACACATGTTTTAGTAAATAGGGTGAAAAAAAGCAACCATTCCAAAATAGTACAAACATTGTTGGAACCCTTGATACATTTTCCGAAGCTACATCATTATATACTGTGGAGGAACTGGGTGAAACAAATTTCGTGTTCATAAATATCGATGAGCAAACTAATGACCAATGAAAGTATATTTCTCTTTTAAATACTGGTCGAAGGAAGTAGCCTGAAAAGCAACGATCATTTGATCGGATACCGGGAAAATGAACGGAGAACGATTATATGCGAACACCGCATATCATACTTACTAACGTTATTTCCCACGTTCAATTAAGAATCACCTTGTTTTTATGTTAATGTTTGCTAAATGATATAAATGACTGCACAAAAACTTGACGTTTATATAAGGTATTTTGTTAAAGGATCCTTACAGTTCATATGTATTCTGCTTTATAAAAGAAGTATATCAAGTAAAGAATTGGCTACGTTGGTGGTAGACAAGTAGGCAGTCATTGACAATGGCGTTTGTGTGTTTTAATAATCGCCATTCATGTCAAAACTAGCTCTGGTAATCATGAATTTTTATGGAATTATCAAAATTTTGGGTAATATTTTTTGGCAGAAATGCTTAAGGTATATTCATACAAATCTTGATAAACATATCACGCTTTTTAGTTGCAGTAAATTGTTGGTGAACGCCGACGATGGACAACCAATTAAAATGACCAGACAGGCTTTTTTTAATTTTTATTTTTTTAAGACAATTTTACACATGGGAATAAGTATAATCCTAATGTTATTAACGCACACGGTCTCATTCTTGATATTTTGTGGGAATTTTGTGGACGATTAAACATTTTAATTAGGCGAAATTGTTTTGTATTTTCAGAGATATGGTATTGGTTTAGGTAGATTTAACTCACGATATATCAGATAAATTGATATTGAAAAGTGGATACAAATCAATTATCGACAGAAGCCTTTAAATTATCTATATATTGAATTCTTTTCCACCGTTTAAAATATTGTATAGGTGTTAAACTAAATAAACTAATAATTGTTTGAGGATTCATAACGTCATTACGTAAAAAGACGTCATTTCAATGTAACACTGAAAATTCTCGCTTATTTTCACTGCTATTATTCTCTGTTTGAAACAGTGGATAATTATTTTTAAATCACATATATTATTTAAACGACAGAAAGAACTTAGTAAGAAAATACGTGCGTGATGATTATTTTGAAATTACTTTTACCATTTAGTGAATTGCCTTTGCTTTTTTATCAGATACACGATAGTGCCTTTCTGTTGGACTATCAAGTCTATCCCTCAATCTGTTGATATGCCCATCGGTAAGCCTTGTTATGCACCACGTAGGGAACTTTACTATCTTATAATATTGATGCTGATAATGATGGTCGTCATAAAGATTATGCTGATAATAATGATGATACTTTTTTCATTAAAATATCATTTCAATAGATTTAATTCAGAACCCGCGCGCTGTGGGTTTTTCCAATTTTTGAGCGCGTGCGGGAGGTACAAACATTGTCGGCCACTTTATGACAGCAGTCATGTCGGAGTTTTCTTCTTATACAGTTGCGGAATTAAATACGTATTAAAAAGACAGAGGTATTTCTTTAACGGAACTCGAAAGGCAGAGCTTGTTCAACGTTGTATGACAGCTAAAAAATTTCAAATAGCTGTAGATGCGGATGAATTGTCTGAAAATAAAGCACAAGTGATTTCGCAGAAACTTTTCACGGGCGACTGTAAGATAACCTCTTATGATCTGCATGAAGTTACTTCTGACATATCCTATCTACCTTGAATCAGCATTTTTGACTACAACTACCTTATTTCGTATTATATTTATAATATGATGAGACATGGCTTTTTCAGAATCGATGGATGCTGTCGCCATGTGGTTGCCACATTATGTGAGATTAATGACTACCGGAATGACTATGAGAAGAGAAGCTGTACATCACATGCTTGCAGTTGGGTTAAGAGATCTAGCCAGGCTGAGAAAATATTGGAAAGCCTATACCATTTGCAGAACTTGACACTTCAGTCCTGCCATCAAATGGGTATAAATGAAAAATTGATCATAACTTTATTCAATTTGACACATGTTCGCTTGAAATATATAATGAGTTTAAAAGTAAATAAATGCTCTCAATTTTGTGTGAAAAGAATTAAAGCAATCAATATTTTAATTAATTTTGCAGGTGATTAAAAAAAATGTCCCCTAACTCTGCTTTAACCATGTTAGTACAAAGTTAATATGTGACATATCAATTCCATTTTAACTGCTTATTGAAATATAAGCAAGATGATTTTTCTGGACCTTCGAACTGTGACTTAAAACTTGGCCGTGATTAAAAGCGGGTATGCTGAGCGTAGCTTTTTGTGAAGTAGTAAATTTCTAATATTAAATCCTCTATCGGCCATTATGTCGTTGCCTTCTTCAATTAGATCAATAAATCCAGATTCTTTAACAATAGCAACATCACTTATCGAAACAGGAAAGGTATCTGATAAAAAGTGTATAGCTCCATTAAGTGAAATTGAAACAAATTGTTTAATCGTGTTTGCATGTTTATAATTTGACCAAGAAGCTTTTTGAGCTGCTGGTCGTAATGGTTTCTGGACGTAGTATTCTGTGAAGTCTATAATTGCCATTGTCTTTGGGTAACTATTAAAACTAAATGGTAAATTGCCTTTTACAGTTTCTTTCTACGGCCATATCAATAGGTCCTTCAAACACTGGTGTAATAAGTTCACCCAGGCAATTACAATCTTTGATATATGACCCATCGAAACAGAAAAGAGAAAAGATAAATGTTGGTTATCAAAACCATTTCTTATTTTAACCAGGCAAATGACCATGTCCTTAAACATGGTCTCTCTTGACCGTGTTCGACTCCCCTTCCTTCCAGGAATATGTCGCATCTTGCCATCCCAAAGTTTGATTACTAGGGCGGCGGTCAGTACCCATTCAAATAAACATTATTTGGAATACCCGTATAATAAAACCAAGAATCATCAGCACGGAGGACTTCTTCCATGAAGTTGTTTACAGGGTCTGTGATGACACATTTGTTAAACATGAACTTTGAATTCCGCTGGAAGCTTCAGCCGGGGATTCCGTATCCATAGAAACATTTTAAATATCCATATTCCGTATCCATATAAACATTTCAAATATCCATTTTCTTTGTCGTTACCAACGTCTGGAAGGCTGGGAAGTAGGTGATCGAGGTAATGGTCAGTTGCTAATAATTGTGAATTTACTTGCGTGTTTTATAATTGTGTGCAGTGTGATTAAATACGCTTCTATTTTTTGGTCTTTTGCGGGAAACGGTAGGCGTAGATAAGAACATGCCGATACCGGGTCGGTAGCTCCATCAAGGAAATGTTAAAAATGAAATGCACATATAAGAAATACGAAATGGGACTTTACTGCCGCATCACATTTTCAAATGAATTGAAATGATATATTCTTATTTATTAGACGTTAATAAATACCACGACTAGTCTCAAAGCTAAATCTAGTCTGCAGAAGTGTCTCTACGAACGTGTTCAGCTAGCAGTCATTAAAACCACCAGCTTTTCAGTGCTAATACAAGCTAGTATCGTTATTAAAACTGTCATTTAATTATTCTACTATATAACACTATTTAAGATGTTTTGTTCCGGCACGTTTGATAACATTGAAAACAAATGAAGGGTAAACGTCTTCGGTGATGTAACAACAATACATTAGTTATATAATGGGATATATAATCTGATATTTATTATAACATATCAATGGTGCTTAAGTTATTCTGCATATTATATCGTTAAGAAGAAACTTCCTTTGAACAAACAAGACATGTGTCAATATAGCACAGATTCCCCATCATTCCTCTTTTATCTTAAATATCTCCTTATATCAAAAACAACAACATTTTTTTCGGAAAAAGTCCGGTAAAGTGTTATTTTATAAAAAAAACATAACTCAATCCAATGCCGTTATATCGTGAAAAATCAACGGACAAACAAGAAACTCAAACTAGATCTTTCATGTTGGTAGACTAACACGCGAAAAAAAAATCAATATCTGCAAGCATTAACGGAAAAAAATCTAGAAACTGTTATTCTAGAGCACATTTCTACGTCAAAGCCCATCACTGAGCCAAAAAATCAATAGATCGAAATGAAACTCAAACTTGATCTGCAAAAGCATGCCATAGCCTCACCCACCAAAAATCAGGCAAATGTCTGAAATCGTCTAGAAAAAAACTCCAGAAAATTGTTATTAAGGGAAAATTATCTAGTCCAAAATATGTAACTTCAAAAAACATCAAAGGACAGGAACACTAATCAGACTTGATCTGAAAGCCATGCAGGTTGACTCACACAACAAAAATCAGGTAAATATCTGAAAAGCTTTCTGATAAAACACAGGAAACGTATGCCGGATTAACCGACAAAGCAAATGCTATATGCCACCCTATCGGGGACATAAACAATCCACAAAAGCGGGAATTGTCTTCCCCGTTTGAGATCTGGGAAAATACTTTATGCGTTTAGCAATATTTTCCCAGAGCGCGTCTCCAATATATGTTTTATCTTAATAAAGTTGGCTTGGCAAACTGGCATAAATCATGATTGTTTGCATTCATTTTCAATTCTTGACCTTATAGCTCTTTAATGTATATCGCCTAAATAAACATGTCTATTATAATTTCTCAACAGCCAAAACCAATGATCAATGGCATTCCTAATTGCAATATAATATTTGCTTCAGACACGTATGCCATTTTGAAAAAAAGGACAGGTTGATAAACATTTCCAATGGCCAAGTCATTTGTTCATGATATAGTTTGGTCATTAGTTATAATTCATTTATAATAAATTATTAATAAAACACATAAATCATGAGGTTTTGTGAAGAAAACTTTACATCAAATCTCCATCGTTAATTTTTTTTGCAGATGGTTAAATGTGCTCCAGATTTTGAGCAAATGGGTAAAAATGTAATTGCAATTTAAGATTAGATCAACAGCTTTTACATTTTTTATAAAAATATTTGTTAGAAATTAAAAATAGTATACTATTAAACTGTGTGTTTATTCAACATTATGTATGCAGAAATAATAGGGCGAGTAATTAACATTTAAAGTAAACGCGTTGCATACATTACTGGCCGTTAAAAGACAGTGCCAAGCTGGATACTGATATAAATAATAACAAAGAAATAACGAAAAGACAAATAACACAAAGACACTCTGCCAGTTGCTTACCCACTATGGCATACATTACATTATAACACATGACATATTGTCCTCCATCAGGGACAATGTCACCAGAGGAGCTTACCGGACTGCTGCAGGAGACTCATTAAAAAGGAGGACAGGGCACGGCTCTATAAATCGATGGAACCCATGGTTCATTCAAATACGATATGCATCATGATCTCACGCTGGGGATCATAATCAAGCTTAAATAATACACACAACATCTTAAAATAACATATCCGAAAGGGTTTGTCCGAAATACAGGCTTCTGAATAAGGAACTAACTCGTTACCAATTCCTTACTCAAAGACCATCATTTCGGCTCATTCTCGCTAAGCACAACTTTATATCCGTTATTATTGGCGATGTTTAAAGTAAGATGTGTTATTTATATCTCTGATACAGTGCTTAAAGTCTTTTCTGACCCCTACATTTGGCCAAGACTATGATAGCGGAATACTAAACGCCGATCTTAGCGTAACAGTTCCGCTCTGAATTCGTACCGCCAATATTACGGACTGCGTTGTCGTCAGTGCGACGTCACTCACGTCACCATAAAGGCGAGAATGATCCGAAAGCAGCGACCCACGCGCCCCTAGTAGTCTGGAAATTTTAATCGAAATGCCACTGTATTATGATTTTCAATTAAAAAGAAAATGCGTATACAAGCTTTAAAGTGATATTATGAGCATCTAACAGTATATAGGTGTCTACCGTAACCGTTGTTCATTTTTTGTGGTTTCACTTCATATACACTTATATTTGTTAATGCAGCAGCAACATACTAAAGCAAAATCCCGGAAAGAGAAAAAATACTCCATTTGAATATCAACCGTACTTTCGTTTTGACGACTGACGACAGAAATGATTTGATGTACGATGTGTGTCTAAATGCAGTGTTCATGCAGATTCCTTCATACGACACAAAGATACAATTTTGTTTTACGGATCATTTCGGCTTAGAGGACTGGGTGAGTCATGTAAAATATCGAAAATAATATATACTTTTTATAAACAACTTGTAGCAAGATGACTTTTTTAATGAACCAATATGTCTTCCAGGTTGCAGTATTTTCTGAATGCTGCTAAATGACCCGATTGCCGAGCACTTTTACACGAACGGCCACAGCGTCGCGGACTTCCGGGTCATGGAACTCAATTAAAGTGATTTTGTGGGCATTTTTCACTGTTGAATTGAGCTGAAAAGAATTAACAGGTCAAAAGAAGTAGTTAAAATGTGGTTACTGACCAATTATCTGCAACTCATCTTGCTACCAGTTGTTTATAAAAAATATCTTTTATATTCGATATTCTTACGTGACTCACCCAGTCATCTAAGCCGAAATGATTCATAGAACAAAATTGTGTCTTTGTGTCGTATGAGCGAATCTGCACTAAAACTAAATTTAGGTGCACATCGTTCATGCATGATCAGTTGTCAAACGAAAGTACGGTTGATATTCAAATGCATTATTTTTCTCTTTCCGGAATATTGTTTTAGCATGTTGATGTTGCATTCACAAATATAAGTGTATATGAAGTGAAAACACCAAAAATAAACAACGGTTGAGATAGACACCTATAAACTGTTAGATGCCCATAATATCACTTTAAGTCGAGAAATATCAGTGTCATTGCTAATTTTAACCTAGGCGAAAAAGTTGAGCTGACTTTCATTGAGTCGTCTCTGAAAGACTTCGTGGAAAGCTTCGGGTGAATTATGTTGTTGGCGTGTATATGACACCTTAACATAACAGCAAACAAAGAATACAATTTCCATATAGTTTGAAACAACGTAAGTATACTAACCTTAATCCATGGATAATTTTGGTGAAATTTAATTTTTTAATAGACAACGTGTCACCGTGAGTGAAACTTTTGTCACACATGTGAATTAATAAACAAATGTGGATTTGAAAAACGATGCTTCTTGTGCATTTTTGTAATAAGTATACATATATGTTTTAGAACAATTTATTGGCAGTTTCTTGATTAATATTGCAGTTGCTTGATCAGTTTTCTCTGATTTGCTCTTTCAATATTTCGTTATTACTTTCACATTTTAAATCAAAGTACTGAAAGTACTGGTGTGACGATGCTTTTGAAGAGGATGGATATAAAAGCATCAATTTAAGTTTATCTACATCACCACAGTTGTGTATGTTGGTACAAAATTTGGGTACAAAAAATGGGTTCGAAAATTTTGGGTAGTAAAAAACTATGCCCAAAAAATTGGGTATGAAAACAATTGGGTTCGAAAAAAATGGGTACGAAAAAAGATTTGGATACGAAATAAATATTGGGTACGAAAAAAAAATTGGGTAAGGAAAAACATTTTGATACGAAAATAAATGTGGGTACGAAAAAAAAATTGGGTACGAAAAAAAAATGGGTACGAAAAAATAGATTTGGGTACGAAAAAGATTTGGGTACGAAAAAAATAATTTGGGTACGACAATAAATGTGGATACGAAAAAAAAATGGTACGAACAAAATTTGGGTACGAAAATTTTTGGGTACGAACAAAATTTGGGGATACGGGGAAGTAGTACCCGTGGGTAACTTGACCCATTCAGCAAAACTGGGAGGCAGGTTACATTCTCGATCAAATCTAAAAATAAAGAGTTCTACATTTGCGGTTTTCCCAGCGTCACAGCGTTTTAAGTGCCACCTGGCAGTTTCGTGTCTGGTTCCGGTCCCGAACCTCTCGATAAATGTTAAAGAGGACAGGAACCAAACTGCCTTTATTTGTATCAATGATAATCAGCGAGGTATGCCGATTGAGAAAATTTAGCTAACTCAATCGGACTGGCTCGGTCTTTGACATATGTCGCCATTGTGAAGAATTGTTTTATGGTATGATAACATCGTCGAAAATCGCAAACTCTACCTAATCGTAAGGGCGACAACACTGTTAATCTTATTGAAGTGCATATTTAAGGGAATCTACTCGCATCGTTGTTTAAATACGTAAATTTGAAATGAATTGTTTACAAATAAATAGCAATAAACTGAGTTGAACCCAACAACAACAGCTATTTGTTACCAAACGAGCAACAATTAGGAATTGAACTAATGGATATTAAAAACCATTCTAAAGAGACTCAACTCCGTGACTCTTAGATAACTTAATTGAAATAATTATATATGTCCATAACATATAAGCATCAAACACGTAATTCAAAAATTAATACAAATTATCGAGAACAATCTGAAAATGTAGCTAATTGTATTGATGCATACTTGTGTACGTGCTTAGCTGACATGTGTATATTTGTACAGTATCAAAGAGTCCTGTTTGTGTGTTAACTGAAGTAATAATACTGTCCAAACTAACTTATTTACGAAACAAACATATGGGAAAACCAAACTTAATTCACGTGCGTTAAGTGTCGCACAGTTTAATGAGGGACGAAAATGTCCGCTTGTATACAATTGTTCATTCAAATGACGTCTTTCAGGACGACACTTATAGCACAAACATTAAATCTATATATCTAAGTGCGTAGGTTCTTATTTAAAATCAGAAATAAAGACTGATTTATTTAATCAAAACCATTAATCATTAAGTTCTTATTATGACTAACGTAATTGTCAACATTATTATTTATTTAAATGCAAAATAGTTTACTCATTTTGTAACGTCAAAGCGTCAAATTGCGATGTTATATGTTGTTTGCATTTTTAGTTCTAAATAACGTGGATATTTTTATTATCAAGTGCGTTTTTGCAGTTTGTGTATTTTTTGTGCGTTCAAACTCTTGGGTGAGGAGAGAAACGGACATATGGGGACCAAAGAGGGTTTCGATGACCTTAGACCCTTGAACAAAAGAAGATAAATATAATCATGCAAACCTATGGAAGATATGCAAAACTATCAAACTTAATGTTGCATACAGCTGTGCACCTATTTTGGTTGAGACCAGCGTGAGAACGTTGAATGAGAACAGGCGCAACTTTTATCCAACGGGATCTCATTGATAATTCGTAAACGCTTGGGTACTTAAGTTTGCCTTCAATGAGGTTTTATCTAAACGTTGTCACAGAATGAACGCAATCAATTGAACTTTACACCCCTTGCACCGCAGAAACCTCGAATTGCATTGTCGTCTGCTTAGAGAACTACTACGCATTCGAAATTTAACTAGGTCAAACGGTCCTTGGTACACGTCCGTAAAATCCGGGTTAGATTCGTACATTCGGAAAGTAAAATTCGATCGCAAACTACTAATGACATGCGTTATCAAAACGATTGGATTTGTCCGTATTTTCAGATAAAGGTGATCTCCACTGTAATCCAAGCGACAAAGATAGCGCAAACGACCCCAAAGAGTGCTTCGAGCCTCGGCAAACACAACTTAACATCTCACAATTCGTCAAGTTTGTGCTTACGAGGCGGTGTCCGGGTAGTTTTGACATACATACTAGCTCATCTTAATTTGATCTGAACTCACTTGATTGTGGCGTGCAGACGGCAGAGACGCTCGCGCCAAACATTTTGGGATTCGGTGTATTGGATTTGTATCTCAGTGGTATCTATTTGAGTATCATAAATTTGGTTTAAATTATAGTTATTGTCTTTTAAATTAAAATATATTAACGAAGATATACTTTGAATAAATTCATGTGATTTTAAAGCTCTTTTGTTTTGCTTTGATATATTAACCATGTTATGTAATCCTATAACCGAACGGCTATATTAAGTAGATTAAAACGTTTTGTTTTCAAATCTTTTTGGATAGCCATGGCGCCAAAGATGTTTTGGTCTGCTGCGTGTATATATACAGTGATTGTCGTAGCAACTGGTTTGTATAAAAAAATATTTTATTTTTTTACAACAACATGGTTATTAATATTGTATTTTGTTTCATTTTGCAAAAAGAAATATGTGATTATTGAAATTTTTATCAATGCCCACATTGTCAATATTGAAGAGAAAAAGGTCAACGTAAGCAAAATCAACCTAAACGTTTCAGATAACAATATAGAAAAAAGGTCATTGCATGTGCATAAGTTTTTAATCTTTACATTAACGCAAAGCTTTATTTGGCAAAATAGGTAAAATGCCACTATTATGTCATTTGATACTTATACAAATATGCTGGGTTGTAATCCAATCGGCTATATTAACTAATGCAGAAAATATATATTTAGGTATACAACATGTGTTTCTTTACGTTAAAATGAAAATCACACAAGAATATGTAATGCATCCATCGGAACTGAAAGCCTTTCGCAGTGTCTTGAAGAGTGATAAGTACATTTCATATTTGACCAGGTCAGACGTGTCGCGAGGTGAACGACGATCCAATTTGTAGCAAAGTGGGAAATGCCGTTTGCACAGGAAACATGACAAAGTTTGGCACTACCAGATGTCCGAACATGTGCAATACCTGTGATGCTGCCGTGCTAATTGCTAATGCGACAGCTCATTACGTGATTGATACAACCGGTGGTAAATATACCTTTACTTAATTGATTGCATGTTGAGATTGAAACGTGATATCCTGAACAGCTGTAGCGAAATAAGCTTAGAAGAAGGTGTGTATGTCATGATATTGAAAAACAATAAAATATCAAAACGCCCTAAGCATGCATGTGCATGATATATAATATATTAATATGATCGATTAAAGCATAGAAAGTGTAGCTTCGACTTAAGAAGAGATATATCGTATACAGGGAAATGTCATTTCTTGTTCTTTTGACCAAACCAAGAAATCGCAACATGCCAATTACACAGCACATATCAATAAAATTGGTATTAGGATACTCGTCTCAATGTTACTGAAACTTGTTTTATGATAGGCAAACCCTACAATCTGATTGGATCCACGTAGAGGCCAAAACATTTGGGCAGACAAAAACATAAAAACTAATCGTTCTCATTTGTTCTTTCGGAATTTTTTTTATTTAGTCAGTACGTTAGTTCGTTGCCTAGCTAGTTACTTAGTTACTTAGTTAGTTAAGTATTATGTGACTTTTAAAAGGTTATTAGTTACTCAAAAAGCTAATTACTTAATTTGTTTGATCTATACACTTCATTCGGTGACAATAATACGGACTAAGTAATACATTATGCTTAGCTTGTCACAAGTCATTTGTTTAATTATTATTTTCACAGTCTTCGACGGGCGTAATTGTTCCAACAGCGTGCCCGACTGCAATGAGTTAGGCAATGTTGTCTGCGAGCCCCCACTTCAGGATTTTGGACTTAAATACTGTGGTGTCAAGTGCGAGAGATGTTTCGATAAACAAAACGACACTGTGAACGAGATGTCAACAACCACTACCAGTGAGCCGAGGACTAGTCCTTTGCAGACAACAAAAAATCCAGGTATGATAACAAACTTCATCTCAAATTTACGATTGCCAATGCACATCGCCTTTTATTTTGTATGAAGTCTTCTGTGTGTTTGTTCAAACATTTGAAATAATCGAAAAATGTAAAACATCGTTTCAGTTTACATTTTAAATTAGAATTTAAACAAAGTGCATTCTTTGATTACCATAAATCCTTTAATAACTTTCAACTTGAAATGTCTACACATATATATTTATGTAAGTAATGTCAAATTAAAAAAAATATATTCATTTAGTTATGCCGAATTTGAAAAAAAATCTTCCATGTCTTATGATATTTATCTTTTCTGTCTACATGTATTTATTCATGTCGATAAGGAGTTAATTCATTACATGAAAATTGTGTGGTGTTGCATTATGTTTATCCCCAAACGCGGATCGAAAGTATAGTTTCCACCTGCTCTTCCTCCTTTCGTCCGTCTATCCACTACACATGTGAAAACTAGTTGAAGGATTTTACTGAAATGCTTGGATGTCAAGAAGGCATGGATCAATACCGCCGGCTCAAGATCAATCTCACACTTGTATGAGCCTCCATTTTCGTGACCTCTGCATATCTTTACCTTTGTGGTTGAACGAGTCCACAATACTTGGCTCAAATGTTTAGGTTAGCTACGCCAGCATAATGTCAATAAAGTCCTTTAGAATTAAGTGTACACATTTCCGTTTGTTTGCATCCGCTTTTTAATTTCTATACCGTGTGAATAATGTTCATGAAACATACCTCCGAAAATTCGAGCCTCTATTTTTTGTCCGAGCCAAACCTTATATGCCTGCTGAAGTATGTCCATCAATATTGTCTCATATGTTTACAAAGGTATGCCACATACTAAATGTTAAAATGAATAATCTAATTATGTTTACTGTCACAGAAGCAAAATTTTAACGCATTCTCAGCTCACCGTAGTATTTAGTATTTTGTTAGTGGAAAGTTGATACTTATTACAATCCGACAAGATTTGATGCTTGATGTATGTTACGGTCACAATATTTGGATTATGATATTTATATTATCGATACACTTGTTTGTAGTATTAATATTATTTTTCAGGAAAATGTGCAAATTATACTCATTGTGCTGCATACATATTGTGTTTTTATTTATACTTGTAATACTTTAAACGTTATGCTTTTATTGTTGACGCACTCAAGAAAAACTTAAACGTTACATATTTTGTTTTACAGAAATATGTGATGAATATATAGACGACCCTATCTGTCGGGCTATAGGAGTTAACATATGCAATGTTACATACAACGAATTCTCCACTCGCAGATGTCGCTTCTTCTGCGAGCTTTGCTCTAAGCATAATACCACGACTATGAATCATACCATGACACCAACCAATCAAACCCAGGGTAGGTTATAAAACATAAATGGATGATTAATTGTGTTACGGATAGCTTATAGCGAGTTCACGAACAAACTATTATATATAAATAAAAACATATATAACGATCCTGATTTATATAAAGATCATGATTTACCATTCGATCCTGAATCGGTATGTTCTCATTCAGTTCCTGACGGCAGGGTTTGTTACGATGACGACCGTGAGTGTGCAGATATTGGTGCCATCATCTGCCAGTCACCTCTCGATATGTATGGGCGCGTTCATTGCCAACTCTTCTGCGGATTTTGCAAGGATAATAGCACCGCCGTCATAACTACCCCCGTAACACCTACAACTGAAAAGACGACCACAAAAAGTTCCGAGCTCAATAAAACAGGTGAGAGCACACCGATACCGTTACTACCAACTATTGTGTAATGACCATCGCCGCTTTCGTTGTTGTTGTAGTCTCATCGTCGCTTTCTATCGATTAAATTAACGTACCCGCACGTGTCTATCATACATCCTTTTGTGTGTTATCTTAAATAAAAACATAAACTGTTAAATTAACGAATAACGCTTTGCACACAATAGATCATGTGTACAAATGTTTCAACATGTATGTGCACATAGATGAATGCATATTTTATCTTTAATTAAGATTTAATTTAATTTAAAATAGTGAAAAAGTGATTGTAGTGAAACGTTGAAACGCTTATATCTAATGGCAATTATTTCTTGATACGATTCTTAATACGTTAACAGTAGAGTATTGCGCGGAGAAGACAGACGACGCCATATGCAGAGTACTTGGTCAAGTGATATGTACAAACTACACGGCGTTCGCAAAGGTCAAATGCCCCTTCATGTGCGAGTACTGCGATCCTAGTGTTAACTACACTGGAGAGGTCCCGAGCACCACGCCGAGAACGCCTATCACGTCAGAGGGTACGCCGGTATCATATAGATCCCGTGATTGATTTAACATTTAAACACGTTAGACTTTGGTGGTTTCAGTGTTTGATATACCTCAAAATGTACCAACATCATTTTTAATTAAGTACATAGTTTAAAGGTTAACCAATTTCTATTTTCAAATCGTATACACAATACAACGTATTTAAATTACCACATTAAGTACATAAGTTCATGGCAAACCAGTTTTACTTTCAAACTGTTGTTCATCTATTAAATAATGCTCACTTTCAGTTGGCCAAACATGCTACGATGATGATCCGGAATGTTCCGACATCGGTCCGAGCGTCTGTGAGGCTCCACTGGACGTGTTCGGAGGCGAACACTGTCGTAGATTTTGCAAGTTATGCACAGTAGTAACCCAACCTACAGCCGCGAGCACCTTGCAACAGACGACAACTCTACGCAGCACACCAGCGTCTACTTCCGGAATACAGCAGACGACAACTGCATACCAGCCAAGTACAGGTAAGATGTCCAAACAATGTTCATAAATTGAAAATAATGCTAACACTATTGGTTAGGAATTTTACAAATGCTTTTGACATGTGTAAACGCTGTTCATGATAGATGAACATGTATATTTATAGCATGTTAAGCATGACAAGTGTTTACATTTCAAGAAAATGTTGCATTGGATAATTAAACCACGATGCATGGACCTTTCTTTGCAGGCGGCGTTTGCGTAAATGACCCGGATGCAAACTGTGAGAAGCTCGGTCGGCAGATCTGCGAGGGCCCTTTGCTGGACTTCGGTCGATTAAAATGTCCCCAGTATTGCGAGTTGTGTTGGAACTCAAGTGTCCCCAGGAGTACCGAACGTACCACCGTTGTTGTGCCTACGCCATTGCCCACTGGAGGTATGTTACCTTGTACGAATTGTATTATAACTAGTATAAAGCTGTTGAAATACTAATAGTTTAATTGTGTGGATATTTAACGATTTTAATATAACGTCACTAACAATAAACTTACCTACAAATGTGTGTGTTTGCTAATTTGAGAGAAAATTTGTTTATTCCGATAGAGCCTGAACCCAACTTTTTCAATGATTGCAACACGACGGCTGAGCTGGTGTTTGTACTGGACTCTTCTAGCAGTGTGGGAGAAGCAAACTTCCAGTTAATGAGAGAATTCACTCAAAACGTCACGTTGCGACTGAAACAGGAATACAACATCATAAACGTTACAGTGATCACATACAGCAATAAAGCAAGGGTAAATACCACATATGAACGGATTACGAATATTTGATTATCATTAAAAATGCTGACGAATGACAGGTTATTTTTGATCATTTTAAAACACATCACACGATAAACTCTTGGTTTTGTAACATAGGCAGTTAGTGACGCAACGCCAATATAGAAAGGTGATAAGCGTTTGGGCTCATGTGTTGCCAGTTGTGTGGACAAAGTCACATTGAAAATCTACATTGGACCACAAATTCCTGAAACATATGTCCTTATATGTACATACAGCGGTGAAAATAGTGTTTTTGTTTCCTCATTCTTAATTATAATTGCACATTTCAGGTTGCATTGAAATTGTCGGAATCAACAGACATAGCTACGATGCTTGCCCTCGAGGCCAACATTACATACGACCACGGCGGCACGAACACACACACAGCACTTGACCTTATGATGCAACAATTCAGCCGAGATGTCAACAACCCTAAAGTCGGCATTGTCATTACTGATGGCACGTCCTTTGAGCCCGATAAAACCGCTCAGTCGGCACACAACGCTAAAATGAACGGCATTGTGATGTTCGTAATTGGAATCGGTGATGACATCAATCCGCACGAACTGACGTCTATAAGCAGCAAACCAGATTCCAACTATCTTTTCCAAGTTACAGATTTCAGCGCTCTTAGGGCCATTGCCGAACAATTCCAGGCCAAGAGTTGCACCAGTGGGTACATGCTAAAGATATTTAAATTAGTACAATTAAATAATACTTTTTACAAAAAAATCTTCAATTTTTAATGTACGTTTTAGGTGATTGTTGTTTAACAACGCAAAAAATACAATAGTGAATAAACGTTTAAATCAGCAAGCGCAATACTCATAATGGTATCATATACAGAGGTTATACAAAATAAGATTTATTTTCTTAGCACCTGCTCCACCAACAACAAGTACAACTACATCAGTAGCCACGACAACAACAACAGAACCTGCACCGGTTACCACCACTGAAGCAGCTACGCAGACCATATCAGCAGTCACAGACGCTCAGAATACTCCAAGCGTCAAACCGCCTGTAACCCTACCAACTGTGCCGAGTGAAAACACTGTAAAGTCAAGTATTGCCACAGCAGTTCAGACACCTGTTACTCGGCCCACCATGCCCACTGAGACTGCTTTTACTGACAAACCCATAGTTCTTACTGGAGTTGTAACAGACAAACCACCTGTAGTCACCACAATACCAACGGTTATGACACCTGTTCAGCCTGTCCAGACCGACCCAACTGTTTCAAAAATCCCCAGTGAGGTTTCTGTGAACCCAGTTGTCACCGGTAAAGTCACTTCAACTGAGAAAACGGAAACCCAAAGACCGCCAGCAGTAACTCAAATTATAACTGAGTCCACACCAAGTGTCGTTACTAACCCACCATCTCCTGCTATTATAACCACAGAGGGTGTTCCTCCGACCACCGTAACGTTGGCACCGCCCGTTAAAACAACCACCACTGCTGAACCCCCACAGACGCCTGCATTTACAACTACTTCTGATGTTACGATGGTTGTTACAACAACAGACGCGCAACCTCCAACTCAGTCACCGGTTACTCAAAAACAGATGACAACAACGTCTGCTGAGCCCCCAAAGACGCCAGAAAGAGTAACTACAACGGAACGAATAACATTTATCCAAACGGATGCCACAAGTGTCTTAACGTCAACTACTCAGGCAGCAACACCTCAAAAACTGACAACCACCACAGCTGAACCACCGACGCGTTTGCAAGAAACATCAACCCAGCAACCATTTACGACTACTGTAGTTAACTCCCAAACACAGAAACCATTGACAACAACCATGGCTCCACAACAAACGGAGCCACAAACAGCAGAAACCACAACATCAACAACAACCAAAGCAACAGTTCCAACATCAAAGCCAGTAACAACAACCAAAACACCAATTGAAACGCCAGAACCAGAAACAACAACACAAGCACCGATTCCAACAACGGAAAAAACAACAACAACCGCAGCTCCAACTCAGGAACAAACGAAAACACCAATACAAACGCCAGAACTTGTAACGACACCCAAAACACCTGTACAAACACCGGAATCAGCCACCACTATGCAACCATCAGTAACAACTACGGAGGCACCAATTCAAACACCTGAGCCAACAACAACAACAAAAGCACCAATGCAGACATATGAACAAACAACAACAACGATAACACCAATTCAAACACCTGAACCAACAACGAAAGCACCATTGCAGACATCTGAACCAACAACAACAACGATAGCACCAATTCAAACACCTGAACCAACAACGAAAGCAACAATGAAGACACCTGAACAAACAACAACAACAATAGCACCAATTCAAACACCTGAACGAACAACGAAAGAACCAATGCAGACATCTGAACAAACAACAACAACGAAAGCACCAATTCAAACACCTGAACCAATAACGAAAGCACCAATGCAGACATCTGAACAAACAACAACAACGATAGCACCAATTCAAACACCTGAACCAACAACGAAAGCAACAATAAAGACACCTGAACAAACAACAAAAACGATAGCACCAATTCAAACACCTGAACCAACAACGAAAACACCAATGCAGACATATGAACAAACAACAACAACGATAGCACCAATTCAAACACCTGAGCAAATAACAACACCGAAAACACCAATTCAATCAACGGAACCAATAATAACAACGTCAACAACAGAAAAACCATTGACAACTAGTCAGCTTACGCAACAACCAGCAGAATCAACAACTACTTTGCCAAAGAGTACAACAACTGCATGTAAGTTTATTGACACCGCTTTGTTAGATCCCCAGCATTCCGTATAGACAAGAAAGAGAAAAAAGTTCGAAGATTTATTGCTTAAAACTTTGGATTTTAGGTTTATATAGATGGAGATGTTCAAATTCTTGGGTTAACTAAATATTTACCAATCATTCAATTACGATATTAGAGGGCATTTAAAATGAAAAATGAACTTAAAATTGACACACACAGTTCTTTTTACCATTAACGATTTTGCTCCTAGGCTTTTCTGAACATCATAAAGCTAATATGAATAACTTAACGTGACTATTACCTTTCAGCGTGCGTCGCTAAGGTAGCCGATGTTGTGTTCGTTGTGGATGCATCTGGTAGTATTGGCATTGAAAACTTCGACAAGGTGAAGGCCTTCATTAAAGACATTGTCAGGACATTTGATGTAGACCCTCGATACACGCAAGTTGCTTTGGTTGAGTTCAGCACTTACGCCAGAATAGAATTCAAGTTGAATGAACATTCCAACTTGACTGATCTCATAGCTGCTATTGACAATATACACTACTCTGGGGGCGGAACTATGACGTCAGACGCTCTGGAGTTGATGCGCGGTCCGGGATATGAAGGGTACAATTTTGACCAGTTTCTAGTTGCACTTATCTTCTTGAATTTCGTAAGTTTCTCGTCAGAAGTTGCAATCTCAACCAGCCCTTTTACAACCAGATTATGCTTCTGGTTCAAACGCATGTCTTCGTGTGCGATCAATTCAAATGACAATAATGTTCTATATTGCTTGTACAAGCTTTTTTGCATTATTTGTAATGCGAATACTACTGTGCCACATTTCAACGTTGTCTTTGCATATTGTATCAGAATTACACTGATAACATCTTTAGTTAATTCGGTAAAATTTGTGGTAGCCCCTGTCTTTATATATACACATTCTACCTAATGTTGTTATATATTTTAAAAACACATATTGTTGATCTTTGGTAAACAAAAAACAAAGGACACAAGTTTTTTTATGATAAAAATGAATTTCCACAAGTCCATTAAATTAAATTCAACTTTATAGTATACATCTTTCAGAGAGCGGCCCGGTGCACCTGACATAAGCATCGTGATCACCGACGGGCTATCCAAATACCCACCAATCACCAAGATCCAGGCGGACCGGGCCAAGGCAGAGGGCATCACGATGTTCTCCATCGGTATCGGGAACCAGACGGATCAGGCGGAACTAACGGAGCTCGCAAGCGGACCACAGTTCCAGTTCTTTGTAGGAGAATTTGGGGCACTCTCGAAAATCGACAACGTCGTCGCGCATTTGGCTTGCGGTGGTACGTCCATGTTTCGTAATAATGAAATGTTCCTACTATTGCAGTGTGCCTAATATGTCACGCACAATTTTTCTTTGAAGGTCAAATATATTTCAGCTATTATATTGAATATATTTTATATGTTAATACATGTATCCAGCTTTATTTTATTAAGATGGTATACTTAAGGTATTTCATAGAAATCCGATGCATGCTTTTAAAGGGTAATCGGATATTTATTTAAACAATACACCGTTACTCTTTAATGGCAGCAAAAACCTCGGTTTGATAACTGTTTATATTCAATAAACGTGAACGAAAAATATTCATTACCTGGATAATAATTATGCCACAGTTATTTTGCCGACGAACCCATACACTCGTACAACTACCCCGATGACGACGACACTCGCTGGCTGTGTGGACACGGCAGACTGTTCTGGGTACTCCAAGGATTCTTGTTCTGACTATGAGCCATACGCCCGCGGCCACTGCGCCAAGACGTGCGGTTTCTGTGGAACTGAGGTGACAACGTTACGTTTGCGACATTGATTTAAACTGAAAGCATAAATTTATAATAAGGCAATTTAGCTTCTTTGGAGCTACTTTGTCTAACTCTTCTTATGACGTCAGTGACCAGGACGTCTCAAAATCAGATAAGCTTATGAATACAGAACTATTGGCAAAACGGTATATACGAGCCCCGTCATGATCTGATATATATTTTATCAGGATAGTAACATACATTAAACCTTTCCCACTCAGAAGCAAATGTAAGATGGCTATATGCAAACAGCATAAAACCAAAACAGCCTGCGAGTAACTCGCAGTCTGACCAGGTTGTATGCTGTTTGCTGCTCATCAGTATCTAAGGGTTGGAAATAAAGTCTTCAAAACTTTAATCTAGTAAAATGTATTTATTTAAATTTAACTTTGTAAGGGACTACAAATGTGTCAAAATACGTATTTAAGTGGTAAAGGGTTAAGCCCATGCGTTAACTCCATCTGACCGGGCTGATAACACCAGATAATACGATCAATACTCGTCTTTTTCCTCTCTGACTGTAACTTGAGCCAAAGGCTTAAACATGTTGGAAAAACCAAAAAGCTTTTGAACCCGTATTCAATAGTCACGAAGAACATGTTTGTGTTGGTTCTAAATTAAATTGCATACTGAAAACAACATTTTACATTAAGTATATATTCTATGTTTGTATATCATAGAAAGGTTGTTGTACCACAACTTATTCCTGATATTTTATTTCATATAAAGGTTGAGCGTCCCTGCAAAGACGCGATTCCGAACTGTGGATCTTACGGCACATACATCTGCTTCGATATCAACCAGTATCAATGGGTGGACAAGAACTGCCGCAAATTCTGCGGTTTTTGTGGTAAGCAGTTGTTTTTTATTTAAACGAGTCAAGCTAAGTTTACAAGCCATAGGCGAAAAACAAGCATTCAATGAAATTATCGGCTTAACGACCTGTAGATGCATGCGAATTCAAGGACTTGTATGGTCCTCTCTATGAATGTGTTATTTTGTACAGATTTACCTTACTGTTGCAGGCAACAAGACAGAGGTTCTGATCGAGTCATCCACGACTACAACTACCGTTACAACTACTCGTGAGTCAATTCATTTATCATTGATACCAGAGGCGTATCATCATCATATTTTACTTCATTTCATTGAGCTCAATTACGAATAGTTCTATCATTTCAAATTACATTCAGTATTTCGGAGTTTTTCTTCCACAATCCACCATCTTAAAAAACTCATATTTTCACAATCTCAGAAGAGACACGTAAACAGATGTCATACTGAAAACTCATACCGCCAAAAAATTTCCTTTTGAGAGCTCACAAGCACTTTGAAACCTCTTACCTTCAGCGGCTGGGTGTGATGATGTATTACAATGCCGGGAATATAACGCCGACCTGTGTACAAACCCGGAGTACCGAGGCTTTGCTGAGAAGAACTGCCGCAAATACTGTGGATATTGCTTGGCGGATATTTACACCGTGACGCCTCACACGACCGGAATTCATACGTAAGTTGATCTTCGAGCGTATATTTTGTTTTCAAATTAACTGTTAATTCCTGTTTCAATCTTAACAATTAAGATAACAGTTAATCAATGCGCATGACAGCGAAGCCTCTGGCATTTTACGTCATTTAGAATTAAAATGGTTGATAGTAATATGTGGTTCGTGTATTTTGTAAAACAAAATTTCTCACGTTAAACATTCACCATATAGTATTTTTGTTGTATTTGAATTTTATTGTATGACCTTTTTGATTTTGAAACCGTTTTTCTTTTAAATGAAAGTTTCGTAAACAGTAAAATATCCATTTGTGTAAATATATTTTCCCCTTTACTTATCTATGCAGTCATATCATGTTTGCAGGTGCCCGGCTTGGGTCTTGCCCAAGGAGTGTAGGCTTGTGCATGAAAACAACAACTGTTGCCCGGTTCCTATATGCTCGGATGGATTCAAACTTTTAGTGAAGCGGGCTTGAATATAGCAATACACAGCGGACTTGTTCGAATAATTTGGCTCGCCTTTAAATGGAGTCCAATGTTACTCTCATTATAGTTAATACGCACATTTAGATATAGATGTAGATACCAATCATGCTTATAATGTATATATGCTTTTGAGTACGGATTTGATCGATTAAACACGTCTAAATGAGAAATTAAAATGCGTAATAATAAATAAAGTAAGATTTTACGATATGAAAGTCTATACTTGTGACAAATTGTGATGTGTACTTGCTATATTTTTATTGAATTATTAGGCGCTACACAATATATATTTTTTTCTGTTTGGTGTAACGCCATTGAAACTAACATGTTTCAGGGGGAAATTTCTTAGAACCTTGAACATTTGCCATTATTTAATTGGTGGCTGTTTGTTATACAGCTTCGTGTCATATTCATGTTATGTCTTGTAGTGTTCTGGTTTTGCTATGTATTTGTATATTTTGTTATAAAGAGGCATTTGAATAAAAAATGTTTTATTTTCTTAAACGTATTTTTCATAATGAACACAAGTACTTAAAGTCGAAAGAACCGTACCCGATTTAGTTTTAAAAGAGACCCGTTCATTGTGTAGTTTCACACAATGTGGCAGTACTAACCATTCCTTTTTCCGACGCTCTCACTGCAATCAATCTTGCGGCTGCTAAAACTATAATAAGCAAAGCCACTTGAAGCAGCTTGTCTTTCATTTCATTTCGACCTAAAAACAAAACTAATATCTGTATAATAATAATATTACACTTATGACCATAAAGTTATTCGTAGTATTCATTCCTCCTGAACAAAATATTCTAACACGATGATTTTGTTTGTGAGATTGACTTACGTCGGTTTTATCAAATATTTAGTCGTGTTCTGAGAAAACTAGGCATAATGCATGTGCGTAAAGTGTCGTCCCAGATCAGCCTGTGCAGTTCGCATAGGCTAATCAGGGACAACACTTTCCGCTTTTATGACATTTTTCGTTTAAATGAAGTCTCTTCTTAGACAAAAATCCAATTTAGGCGGAAAGTGTCGTCCCTGATTGCAGTCCGCACAGGCTAATCTGGGACGACACTTTACGCACATGCATTATGCCCAGTTTTCTCAAAACAAGACTCATATATTATAAAAACAAGGCATGCGTGTTTCCAGCATGGCAGTGCGGAGTGGTTCAGCTCTCTATGTTTTTGTCAAACTGCGGTAGTTCTAAAATGGTCACATTTTAATGCCACGCTTTAAGTCGGATGATATATGCTTATGTTATTGTATCTATCCATCAATTGCAATTGTATATATTCGACAGCTATTTAAGTGCTTAGTTAGGCTGAAATGTGAAGCTGTTATTGAGATTAGTTGATTAACTTGTCAGTATATAATAATATAAAATAACGTTGTCATAATAATGAAAAGTAAATTATAAATAGGTCGAATAAAACCAATAATCAACAAAGTTGTGTTGTGTGTGTGTTTTCCATGACATCACTCATTGCATGCGTGTGTCCACTTATTTGCGTTCTAAAGTATGAAACATGCAATATACATATCTAATTGTCAAAACAATAACTTAAAAGCCGTCAATATATAGTGCTATATATTAGTTTAAAATGAAACCAAGTAAAAGAGATGATACAAAACAAAAGTGATTTTGTACGTAATACGTACTTATTTTGCAAAAAAAAAAGTTATACCCGTGTCAGATATTATGAACAATTATTAAGTTGGCCTCGTAAATGAGAATATTTAAGTCTCTTATGTCTATCGTATGTAGCATTCGTAATCTTGAATCGAGAGGAATCGATCCAACAAAGAACCGAGAACCTGTCGAAAATTATCTCCAAACGGCTATCAATTTAAATCAATATGAGATTTCAATTGTTTTTGTATTTCTTATATATTATCACCGAGGGTTATACCTAAATGGCTGATGTTGCACTCTCATTATGTTGTAAGATTACAACCAACAAGCAAGCATAAATACTGAAACAAATCAAACATGTCAAAATTCGTTAATTTGACGCTCCTGTCAACAATGCTCGCAACTATAATCTGGAACGTACCACTTGATCTTAAATCCACTCATTGCGTGACCGGAAATGGCCACTGTTCAGTTGTCTGCTTGCGGAAACGGAAATCGCAATCTACAACGCGGCTTCTTCCTCACGATGAAGCAGACGGATGATGAACGCATGTTGTTTTGTGTCACGCGAATGGTCGTGCTGTGATACAGAATGACACGTGCGTTAGCTCGTTGGACTGCTTCTCATAGTTTAGTGAATACAGATAGCACATCATGCACGGTTCGTGATGTTGTTTAGCATGGTTACTGATATGCTCTTAAATATGATTAAAATACAACCTTTAAAGAGACATATTTGTTTGATTGTTAATGAATCAATTATTATCATTTCATTTTAAATTATTGATGATAGCAACACGGGAGTAATTCCGAACACCACTCCATACATTACTATCAGCCCTGCTGCCACTGTATTTTATTCAAAACTGTGACAAATCAGTTTATGATCATTTTTATGAAAAGTAAAAATGTTATTTGAGTTATTCTTTATTTCAAGGCTTAGTTGTATTCTGTACATAGTTGCATATTTAATTAGTATTCGTTTAGTATCGTGAGATTGTGTTTACTTTTTTATGTATTTAGAGCTACGGAAACGATCTGCAATTTATCCGCTTTTGGTCAGAGCATATATTAATCCCCTTTGGATCTACTTGGACGCAAACACTTATCTTGTTTTTTTAGCCATTTGCACTCAATTGTTCAGAACTAAGATCTCCCTTTATATAAAAAAGCGTACTGAATTTTAATAACTTCGGCATACGTTATCTTGCAAACTACAAGGAACATGTTGGATTAAAGCAGGTGAACGATGTACTGAAAGGTTGTATGACCTATAACGACGACAATAATTTGAACACTTTCGGAATCGGAATATTTCATCGATAATCCCTCAGAGATATGAAATCCAACCGCAATTATGGGCACCCTCACATATTGATTACGCAAAACCACTCTCAATGGAAATTATAATGTTAAGGTCCCAATGTAACGGTGTTGGACAAATCTTTGGTTCCGTATGCCGACTGATAATTCCTATTCCTTATACTTAATTTTTTAACGCGACCCTGTCCTGAACCTCAAAGGATTTTTAGTTCCAGGTTCGAACTCTGAATTAAAGTTATAACATGTTTACTTCTTAATTTAAATAAATGTTACAAAAAAGCTGAAGCTATCCCGCAAACGGTCGCATATTACGATTGATGATGTACTCCCATCTTCGAATGTTCATTTTAAAGGCAATAATGGAGCTACCAAGTTTTGAAACTACTCGTGTTTTGTCTTTTAAATTTGATTTTGCAGCTTTTGTAATTGACAGTTAGTTAAGCAAGCGTGCATGCCACCATAAGTATATGCCGTTGATTAGAATCAAGTGTCTAAGGCAAGGTTGTGCCATAATGATAATGTTTGATATATGTGAAATCAAGTGTCTAAGGCACTAAGGTTGTGCCATAATGATAATGTTTGATATATGTGAAATGTAAATAATGAAAAAGATCATAGACCTTGCTGGTATAACAGGCTGAAAATTCGGGTCGTCGTCTATGCAAAATGATACCCGTTCAGTGAGTTTAAATGGCTTGACTCTTTTAAATTAAGGGAATCCTGACAGGATAATACGTTCGAGGATACTTCCACGTGTATAGTCACGACGGATTCGTCATGCCTGCTCGAACGGATAACTAACTTTAACCCATTTATGCCTAGTGGACTCTCTCATCCTTCAAAAGTCAATCAATTTATTTCTAAAATTAGGGATGTCAAGTATATTTAATTTTATATTTAGAATATTTCTTACAGAAATTCCTTTAAGCAAACAGCGCCGACCCTGATGAGACGCCGCATCATGCGGCGTCTCATCTGGGTCTACGCTGTTTGCAAATGCCCTTTTCAAGACTCTTGGCATAAATGGGTTAAACAGATAAATATAGGTATATATTTATTCAGCACTATCTTAGTATTCACTTAAAACCAAACATTAACTTGTTATAAAACCAAATATTATTGATTCGTGTAATCGCCATTGGTCAGTTAATGCATTCAGATTTAGAGATTTCTGAAGAATACGGGAGGTCGTGTAAACAGTTATCTTCAAAGGCGGTATCCGAACATTGGATTATATTATTTATATACTTTATATAATTGGGGTCACATTGCTTTATCTCCCAGCTCAATATTGATTGAACTTTTGTCTCTTTCATTTCTATTAATGAATAATAGGTCAGACTGTACAATTTTATCATCGCCCGCACCTGAAAGACATATCAAAATGAATCAGTTTAGTAAAATAGTGGGCGTTATGGCTGTCATTGATCAGAAGTCTAAAATCACCGTATTGACTGGAGAATATACGTACCGGGGAAAACACTACGTTGGTGGTCAAATTGCTTCATCACCCTGTTCAGTATTTATGACTTAAAGGGATCTTTTCACGCTTTGGTAAATTGACAAAATTGAAAAAAGTTGTTTCAGATTCGCAAATTTTCGTTTTAGTTATGATATTTGTGAGGAAACAGTAATACTGAACATTAACCATGGTCTAATATAGCCATTATATGCATCTTTTGACGATTTTAAAACCTAAAAATTATAAAGCGTTGCAACGCGAAACGATTGAATAATTTGGAGAGTTCTGTTTTTGTCGTTAAATTTTGTGAAACTACGAAGATTGCTTATATAAGGTATAAAATACTTCAAGCATATGTACTTGGCGGAATAGCTCAGTAGGCTAAAGCGTTTTTACTTCAGGACTCTGGCAGGACTCCAGGGGTCACTGGTTCGATACCTGGTCCGGGCAATGTTCTTTTCCTTTTTTTAATTTTATTCTTGATTTTTTACTGGAGCTTTTACGATCCAATGTTTACATTCCCCGTTATCACCATTTTTGGGTTAAGTTCGTCTTTAAACGATCATTCATTGATAACATTATGAGATTGTTCCGACCGCTTACTGTCGGTTTAATGTCGTCTGCGTGCGTTTGGAAAACTGTGTCGGCCAGTGCACTTTTTCTGCAGACGCTGTCGTTTCTGTGATACAAACCAGAAAGTGTGAAAAGACGAGCATTAAAGATCAAGCTTGTGAAAAAAGTTGATTCTAAGAGACGTTTCATTCATTCTTGAAATCTCAGTTTGAAGCTAGTTTTGAAAATTTAGTGAATTACTTATTTGAAAAAAAATGGACCTGTTTGCAAAATTAATTTTCTTAGCAATTGCGTCTGCAGCGCTATCTTGGCACACGACATTCGCCCAGAATTCGACCCACTGCGTGACCGGAACTACCCACTGCTCATGGGAAGAGTGGGGTATGTGCCTGCAGCAAAACATGCGGAACCGGAACTCGCACTCGACAACGCGGCCTCTGCTGCACGCTGAAGCAGACGTTCGAACAGTGCGTCACTTCCTGTAGCTTGAAGGACAGCGATTCCCTTGAGACGGAAACCTGTTCATTCGTGTGTCCCGCCGGTAAGAATATCTTTAACGTTTTTATGATAATACTTTGCCTTTGCCTGAACAATTTATATGTCACACATTAACACCTAACATTAAGTGACTTCTGCACGCTGATTAATTGTTGCGATTGCTAGTAATTCTGTTATTTGAAATTATATATTGTACCATTTATAATCGATTTAAGTGTGATATTTTAACGTTTCTTAAACATTACGGCATTGAGACGCAACTAACCCATTTAAGCCTAGTGGACTCTCCCATCCTTCTAAATTGGATCAATTTATTTCCAAAATTAGGGATGTCTGGTATATTTATTTCTGTATTTATAATATTTCTTACAGAAATTCCTTTAAGCAAACAGCGCAGACCCTGATGAGACGCCGCATTATGCGACGTCTCATCTGGGTCTACGCTATTTGCCAAGGCTTTTTTCTAGACCTTTGGCATAAATGGGTTAATCGGTATTTCCCATGTGTCTACTACTAAATCAGTCGACATGTTAATGTTCACGAATCCGAACCTGGTTTACGCTGCTAAAATGTTAACTGTCCACTCACAATTAAAAATTTGTATATTTGTTCAGGTAACTGCACATACGAGAAACTCTTGAACACCGGCATCGAAGTCACTGACTACAAGACACTGGTCGGCGTCGACGGCAAGATCACGAATGCCCCCTTGCATTTGATCACACCGACAGAGAGGTAGGTGAACCATTGATAACGTCCATAAATATGAGTTGTTATAAATAAATGATGCTAATATTTATTATTGTTGCTACGAGATTATATTCTTGAAGATGGTCATGACGATGATGATGATGACGACGGCGATAAAACCGTGATACACACGCTGTAAAGAAATCTGGGGATATGGCGGTAATGGTGAGAAAAATGGGCATAATGCATGTGCATAAAGTGTCGTCCCAGATTAGCCTGTGCAGTCCGCACAGGCTAATCAGGGACGACACTTTCCGCCTTAACTGGATTTTCGTGTAGAATAGACTAAACGAAAAATACCATAAAAGCGGAAAGTGTCGACCCTGATAGGCCTGTGCGGACTGCACAGGCTAATCTGGGACGACACTTTACGCACATGCATTATGCCAAGTTTTCTCAGAACGCGACTCAATTTCTATTTTCCAGGTTCTGTAAAATTGCATGCGAAAATGTGAATTTCAACTTCTTCATAACTTCAACTTCAACTTTCTACTTCTGCTGGGCCTACACTTGGAACAATGTGACCAAATGTTACCTGCACTTCTACAAGAGTCCTTTGATCGTTGCCCGACCGGAACTGAAGGGGAGCAACACGGGCGAGTCTATCAATATCAGGAGCTGTACTGAAAGTAGGTCAATTAAAATTAACAATTTAGCAAAGTATAAGCTAGAGTCTAGATGTGTCACAGCCACTGATGACCCCATCACTAATGTTTAAAAACAGACAAAACCAAGTTTGAGTGAAATCCTTGACAAGACGTTGTTGTTTTTTTAATTAAAATAAAAATTCAGACAAATGACCATAATTCTTCAAAAGCTAGTCTCTGCAACATTCATGTTTTAACGATCATCTGGACATTAAAGTCATTACATTGTGAACGTGTGAGCAAAATACGCAAAGCAGTTAAAGAGGAATAGAAAACACATTTTGGGGAAAAATATTCTTTAGTGGAAAACAGATAAAGAGCCATACCTTTGTCAAAACTGTTCAAAACAGCCAAAATACCTTCCTTTACTATCATCTACACTAAGAGTAATTCAGCTGTCAATTTTTGAGAGAAATGCACCCAGTAGATTAAGTGGTTGAAGACACAAGCTTCGGAACGGACTTACGTTTTGACGGATGGACTTACCAACGCCAACGATGTCATTGGTTTTGTATCTTTAGATGAATTGTGATGACAGTTCTGCTTATGATCATCATCATCATGATTATGATTACACAATTTAAGAATGTGTGTTCCAGTGCCTGAAAATATATAGTTTTCTTCCAGGTGTCAAATGTCAAGCAACAAAGGCCGACATAATCCTAGTAGTGGACTCATCCGGAAGTATAGGCACAGAAAACTTTGACAAGGTCCGCAACTTCCTGAAGGACCTCGTGAATAGTCTAGATGTTGACCACAGCTTGACACGTGTGGGCCTCATGCTCTTTAACGACAAGGCCACGTGGCAGTTCACTCTTAACCGATTTGGAAACAAGTTCGATATGTTGAAGGTATGTCAGTGATGCATTGAAATCCGGATTGTCTTGTTTTTAAATACTAGTTGAAACGTTTAACATATTTGATTTTTTAGGTACTAGTTTAAAATTCATACAAAAATAAACAGTATCCACTGCAAAAGGTGTAATGTTCGTTGTTTAAATTGAAAAAAAGATAATGAACAGTTTAACAAGTATCGGTTGTCAAGTAATGGGGCGGATGTTCTATACAGTAACCACTGCAAAGACAAATGCTTTTATTTACAGTATACATTAATACTGAATAATTGACGTACTTATCTATGTCAGGTGATCGAGCGGATGGAATACATCGTCGGCGGAACTATCACACACCAAGCCTTAGCCACCGACAGACAGGAGGGCTTCGGGACGGCTCGTCCCGGCGTTCCACGGATCGCTATCGTCATTACGGACGGGCTGTCCCGCTACCCCGCCTACACCCGACGGGAGGCGAGCCTGCTGCGCGACGCGGGGGTAACCGTGTATTCCGTCGGTAGGGGAATTTTTACTCAGTCATGGTCTTGCGTGTGAACTATTGATAACTAGCTATTGTAATATTGGTTAATGCTGGTTTTACACTCGAATCATTCTTTCCTCTGTCCGTCAGGCCGACCCGAAACTTGCGCGGACCATAAATGCCCTTGGATTTCCCAATAACTTTGCATAAATTTGTACCTCCATGAAACGGTGAAAGAGCGAATAAACGTGTAGCTGCCGTCAAAATCAAGTTCAGATTTTGAGGACTAAGGTCTTACTATAAGGCACTTTGAGGACAGTAAATTCTTGAAAGCCTTTGAGGAGAATGGTCAAAAAGGGCTTGTTTGAACTTTAACTTCCCGAAATACTGAACGAGACAGTGTAACGCACATATGCTTTATGTGGCCTCCTTAAAGTTCAGTATCATACGAAGAGTTCAATGTTTGAACAACCGTAGAATGTTTTAGAAGTCAGACTTGTTAACTCTATAACTTAACTATGCATGTTCGGATTTTAAAAATACACGGTACTTAATTATGTCTGTATCAAAGCCGTATTTATAGGGTATTCATAACTGTCAGTGTTAGCTCTAAGTGTTACTGCTGTTGCTGATGATGACGGTGATATCAATTTGCAGGTGTCGGCGACCAGGCTAACTACCAAGAGATCTTTGACATGGCGAGCTCCCCGGAAAAAGATCACGTGGTGCAGTTCGCCTCATTCGATGACCTTAATCCCAATAACCTGACCTTGGCTGTCGACTATGATGAATGCAAAGGTAAGTCATGAAAGGTTGTTATTATTTAGGAATATATTTTTTACGTACGCTGAGTCTCGGAATGAAGAAATACTTGACTTGCTATGCCGCCTATACTAGTTATTGAAATATGATGTTGATCGTTATGAAATGCGCGTCAGATAATATTTCGAAACGATTATGAAAGGAGTTCATATTTGGCGTGAGTGTACGTTGTAAAACGCTCGAATATAAAACTTGATGTACGATGAGAAAACATAAAAGAATAGTTTAAAAATAGTACAAGGAGTAGAATGCATTTTCACTTGTGTCAATTGTTATTTATAATTGAATACTGCTCACTCAATATTTACGCACAACGGCAAACGTTGTAATTATTAGCATACACAACCGTGCCACGCAGCCATTTTATGTTTCAACGTGTCACGCGCCCGTGAATGACTCTTTTGCAGAACTGACCACCATTACCCCAGCTACCAACATCGCGACCACGACGCCGGCGTGCTCAGATAAGATCCCTAACTGTGCGGACTACGGCCTTGACGCCTGTACCGACTACAAACCTTGGGCCAGCGTCAACTGCCAACTCTACTGCAAATTCTGTCAAGGTGTGCAATAGAGCGGGTGTCAGTCTCTACATTACATGCTAAAAATAGCAATGTTGACGATATGTTTGGCATAATAGTGATACACACAATTTCACGTTTTATTTAACTTTGATCTTATTTTACATTACTTGCTAAATGGTAGTATCTATGGTATCTATAAGACGTCGTAAAATTAATCCATTCCCAACGTCATAAGATCCAGAATTCGAGTATTACTTTAATGGCCTCTTTCTCGTGCAATCTTTAGTATTGCCATATACAAAAGGTAAAAAGAGAATGTTTTAATGTCGTTTTGTGCGAAATGCAAGGTGCATCGCATTAAACTGTTTAGTAACAGTTTTGAAATAATAATTCATAATAGTTCATTCCCTATTCAAAGATTGAGAAGCACATTCAAGAAGAACTGAAACGTTGAATCAAAATAATAGTTAGCATTTAGGCGAGTTTTACCGTTCACAGCCTGTATACAAACGCCGAATTAACCTGAGTTTTTATCATGCTATCATCCAACAATGGAACCCTTACATGATTAACAAGGCCCTATCTCTCTCAGCGCCCAGTAACGTTCGTCCTTGCGAGGACGAGAACCCGAGCTGCGCGTCTTATGGGCACTACTACTGCGAGGCCAAAGAATATGTCCGCTGGGTTGACCAGAACTGCCGGAAGTACTGCGGACTCTGTGGTAAGTGCAACGTCCGTTAACATGGAAATTTACCCTAAAATTCAAGATCATATATCGATGTAACGGTAGAACCTATGTGTTTGTAAATCGCTGTAGGATAAACAAGTGCTGTCATTTTTAAGGGGTTCGTTTTATTTGCAAAGTGAAATACTTATTATCAGCAAGTTGTACGCATCGCCACTGCGCTAAGTACGTTCCTTACTGAGCAATTATCCTGTTGTAGGCTATGAGAGATATATTTATTTGGTTTATATTAGGTCGAAGTATGTTTATAATAAAAATAATTTATTTATACTCAAAACAAATTGTGTGTGTGATTATTGTATTCATACCTCATCAGCCTGTGCACACCGCACAGGCTTATCAAGGACAACACTCTACCTTTAAAGTGTATGTTTGTTTGGAAGAGACTTCGTTTAAACGAACATTTAAATAAGAGTGAAAAGTGTTGCCCCTTTTTAGCCTGCGAAGACTGCAAAATCTAATCTGGGACGACACTTTCCTCAAACAAATTAAGCACAGTTTTTCCCAAACACGTCTCATAAAAGTAGTCTCGTCAATACTGCAAATTATAATTCCGGTGCATATTGTTTCTGTTAGCAGTTGAAGATGTTTTCTTTATGTTTGTCATACCCATTCACCATCTATTTAACGTGACCAATGGCAGGTACTATGTCTATCATTTCAGTATCGAACGACACAACCACCACCTCCACGACCGTTGCGACAACTACGCCACGTATGTAGTTGTTTGTTTTACTCATAAAAATATATATGAGCCTTGTTCTGAGAAAACAAGGCTTAATGTATGTGCGTAAAGTGTCATCCCAGAATCATGGACGACACTTACCGCCTAAACTTGATTTTCGGTAAGGAGGGACTTCATTGAAACTAAAAATACCATAAAACCGGAAAGTGTCGTCCCTGATTAGCCTGTGCGGACTGCACAGGCTAATTTGAGACGACACTTAACGCGCATACATTAAGCCAAATTTTCTCAGAACGCCTCTAAATTTAATTTAACAAGACGATAACTATTAAAAACGGGTTCACTTTTTAAGTTAATAGTCATTTTCCTGAATGAACAAGGAACTTTTTAATACCAGTTGAAGACTTTAAGTTAACTTTTTATGCCATGTGTTCAGACGCGGTTTGCGAAGACAAGAGCGCTGGCTGCACGAATTACGTGGACTCGTGCAAAGATCCCATATACGAGGGTTTCCTGAGGTACAATTGTGCAGCCACATGCGGCTTCTGCAGGTCGTACCTTTACGTGAACGGGACCACAGTGCACAATACCAAGTAAGTACAGTATGTGATGATATCAAGATCGGTAAGTACGATGTTAGGAACTAACAAATAAGTAAGGTTAGTGATAATATCAGGTAAGTTATATGTGTCTTGTTCTGTGAAAGCTGGTCATAATGCATGTGCGTAAAGTGTCGTCCCAGTGTCATCAGGGACGACACTTTCCGCCTAAACTTGATTTTGGGTAAGGATGGACTTCCTTGAAACTAAAAATACCATTAAAGCGGAAAGTGTCGTCCCTGATTAGCCTGTGCGGACTGCACAGGCTAATCTGGGACGATACTTTACGCACATGAATTAAGCCCAGTTTTCTCAGAACAAGACACATATGATCATTACACGTGCATATGGCATATTAATAAAGTACGATAAATGACCATGATTGCGCCAGTTGTATGATAACAAGTAGGTAGATGACAATCATTACAGACAACAACGAATAGTGTATTGAATTCAACACCCATAATTATTTTAATCATACAATTAAAAAACTCACAAGAAGACTTCATGAGACTATTTAAATATTGTAACATATGTAATAACATTTAAATTAATAGCTTAAGATAAAAACTAACTAACGAATACGCAAAATATCTAATATCAATAATATTGAATAATACAGTATAAGTATACAATAAGTTATATGCAACGTCATATAATACATACTGACACGTCCACAAAATCAATTTATGCATGGGGCGGCGTCTTAATTTAAGTATTTCATGAAATGTTTGTGCATTTGCACGATAAATAAGTAAAGTGTACATTGGTTATGGTTTTATGGAATCGAAAAAAATCTCTTTGTGACAATTAGTGTACGTGATAAAAAGCAAATAATTACGCGTGTTAGAAAATAAAACATTTGGCAATAAGCAACACATAAACGTGTTTACAACTATTATATGCAAAAGTATCAATTTATTCAAAAGACAAAGTAAATAGGTAAGAAAAACAAGATTTTTCAATGAACATTAATTTTTATTCGGCTCAACTTTAACCATGCAAACTGAGTACATGTATTTGGGCGATGACTTAGGACGATTGTTCACCCCGTTTTGCAATTTCAGATGTCCGGACTGGCAGGTCCCCTCCGAGTGCACGATGTCCGCTGCTGACCACAACTGCTGTCCTTTCCCGATCTGTCCCAGCACCTATGTGTACACGGTTGACAAAGGAAACACCTACACCAAACACTGAAATCAAGTAGAATGCGGGATTTGAGCGTTCTTATAGTCTTTAAACTAGGATTGACAGTACATATTTATATATTATTCAATACAATACAGTTTGTTTAAGCTGTAAGCTGTTATTTTTATTAATTGATAAGTATATTATGAGTACAAAATTAAATTTTAAAATTGTACACATTCGCCTACATAACGATTTTACTATGTTTTGTCCTGTTGCGATAAACAACAATAAAAATAACGTATTTCCACAAACAAACAAACAATCAAGCGGAACGGATTTATTATAATGCATACGATTATTGCTGGAAGATACAGTAAATAAAATGAGGATATATACTAGTAATGTGTACGTTAAACGCTTTTTGATATTGTAAATATGTCGTGGTTTAATAGCTTGTATTATTTTGTTTATTGATTTGCTGTAAATTTATTAAATAAGCAATCATAAGTATGCAATTTGTGTTTAATAAATGTTTGCCAAGAGATACAAGAGTTGAAGTCTATACGGTTTTGCAAATGATATACATGTATATTTAAAATCCAGCATTTTTAATGTTATACGCCTGATATTGCGAACACCTTAAATTGGGGGGGGGGGGGGGGGGGGGCGGCGTCAATAAAAATGGCGGCATCCAGAAGGATGTCCGCTCAATATTTCAAAAAAGTTTATATCCGATCCACATTAAACTTAATACCCAAGCCAAGTTCGATAAACACCCAGATCGCACGAAGCCATTAATAACCAAAAAAAATATTGCAAAATAGCTTGTCCGTAATCTAACTCAAATAGTTATAAGCGTATCAATTACTGCATTCAAACCAAAGTCATTAGGTGTAAAAAGTTGTTCTGTTTCTAGTAATTTAGTGAACGTGACGTTAACCTGACTTGCCCCATACTCAACTCCATGCTCTGTCTACGTGGCAAGCTACTTACACACTAGACGTTAAATAAAATGCATTAATATAATAACAAGATAAGTATTGATGCAAAGCATCAAAGGGCGTCGGGAATTTCAGTGTAAAAGGCACTCAATGAAGTTACATGGAACGATTTTTTTTCTACTTTAAATATTAATATATTGGCCGATTATTTTAAACAAAATAGAAAAAGATACTTGTATAACCATTATCTATGATTTTGTGTTATAACATTGATATGTAAACACTGTAAAAGTGTTAATGTGTTTACGGACCCCCCCCCCCCCCACCCACCCTCTCACACATATATTTCATGGGCATAATAAAAACAAAAAACGGTTAAAATAAAACAGCATATTTAAACTAAAATGTCTACATCAAAACAAAAGTTAACATAGAACACAAATAAAATAATTTGATTCTACTGGGGCTCGAACCTTGGGCCTCTCACATGTGAAGCGAGCGTGTAACCACTACACTACGGAACCGCTTGAAAAATCGCCTTCTAACTAAGATATTAATAAACTATTAATAGTCGGTTTAAATGTAAACTCAGAAGTTTAAACGCTGGATTGTTAAAGGTCCATACCAAAGGGTTCATACCACTGGCAAGATACGGGTCAGGCCTGCGGCCTTCTATATGTGGTTCTTAAAAAAAACTGTAGGAGGACTTGATAGTAATGACACTGGGGTGCTGTGATGGTGCTCCTCATTGATAATCGGCTGCTTCCTTTATCAAGACTCACTATTACAATTAATAATACGTGTCGCGCTTCGCGCTCTATAGCGCCTTTATTAGTTTCTAGGTGGTTGCTAGGATAGTGGAACAAAGAAGTTTTGTTTTTATACAAAACCAGAAAGTTTCACCGGTTCGCGTATTTGCCTGTGACCTTTTATTATTGCCCAGTCCCTGTGATCAGCTATTAATTAAAAGAATTAGCTTTGCATTATTGGCAATAAATGTTCTAGTAAATGAAATAGGCACAAATGCAGTACTTATTTACACAAAAAAATCACCACTATGCAAGATATTTTGACAACAAAAATATATACATTGATCCGTAAAATAACTTCTCCTCCCATAAGCGAAAAAAACGTGTTACAGCCGCACTTCAGTGCAACGCCAATAACTAACCAATTACATTATATTATCACCGAGGGTTATTACCTAAATGGCTGATGTTGCACTCGCATAATGTTGTAAGATCACAACCAACAAGCAAGCATAAATACTGAAACAAATAAAAACATGTCAAAATTCATTAATTTGACGCTCCTGTCAACTATGCTCGCAACTATAATCTGGAACGTACCACTTGATCTTAAATCCACCCATTGCGTGACCGGAAATGGCCACTGTTCAGTTGTCTGCTTGCGGAAACGGAAATCGCAATCTACAACGCGGCTTCTTCCTCACGATGAAGCAGACGGATGATGAACGCATGTTGTTTTGTGTCATGCTCTTAAATGTGATTAAAATACAACCTTTAAAGAGACATATTTGTATGATTGTTCATGAATCAATTATTATCATTTCATTTTAAATTATTGATGATAGCAACACGGGAGTAATTCCGAACACCACTCCATACATTACTATCAGCCCTGCCGCCACTGTATTTTATTCAAAACTGTGACAAATCAGTTGATGATCATTTTTATGAAAAATAAAAATGTTATTTGAGTTATTCTTTATTTCAAGGCACAGTTGTATTCTGTACATAGTTGCCAATTTAATTAGTATTCGTTTAGTATCGTGAGATTGTGTTTACTTTTTTATGTATTTAGAGCTACGGAAACGATCTGCAATTGATCCGCTTTTGGTCAGAGCATATATTAATCCCCTTTGGACCTACTTGGACGCAAACACTGATCTTGTTTTTAGCCATTTGCACTCAATTGTTCAGAACTAAGATCTCCCTTTATATAAAAAAGCGTACTGAATTTTAATAACTTCGGCATACGTTATCTTGCAAACTACAAGGAACATGTTGGATTAAAGCAGGTGAACGATGTACTGAAAGGTTGTATGACGTATAACGACGACAATAATTTGAACACTTTCGGAATCGGAATATTTCATCGATAATCCCTAAGAGATATGAAATCCAACCGCAATTATGGGCACCCTCACATATTGATTACGCAAAACCACTCTCAATGGAAATTATAATGTTAAGGTCCCAATGTAACGGTGTTGGACAAATCTTTGCTTCCGTATGCCGACTGATAATTCCTATTCCTTATACTTAATTTTTTAACGCGACCCTGTCCTGAACCTCAAAGAATTTATAGTTCCAGGTTCGAACTCTGAATTAAAGTTATAACATGTTTACTTCTAAATTTAAATCAATGTTACAAAAAAGCTGAAGCTATCCCGCAAACGGTCGCATATTACGATTGGTGTTGTACTCCCATCTTCAAATGTTCATTTTAAAGGCAATAATGGAGCTACCAAGCTTTGAAACTACTCGTGTTTTGTCGTTTAAATTTGATTTCGCAGCTTTTGTAATTGACAGTTAGTTAAGCAAGCGTGCATGCCACCATAAGTATATGCCGTTGATTAGAATCAAGTGTCTAAGGCAAGGTTGTGCCATAATGATAATGTTTGATATATGTGAAATCAAGTGTCTAAGGCACTAAGGTTGTGCCATAATGATAATGTTTGATATATGTGAAATCAAGTGTCTAAGGCACTAAGGTTGTGCCATAATGATAATGTTTGATATATGTGAAATCAAGTGTCTAAGGCACTAAGGTTGTGCCATAATGATAATGTTTGATATATGTGAAATGTAAATAATGAAAAAGATCATAGACCTTGCTGGTATAACAGGCTGAAAATTCGGGTCGTCGTCTATGCAAAACGTTACCCGTTCAGTGAGTTTAAATGGCTTGACTCTTTTAAATTAAAGAAATCCTGACAGGACAATACGTTCGAGGATACTTCCACGTGTCACGACGGATTCGTCATGCCTGCTCGAACGGATAACTAACTTTAACCCATTTATGCCTAGTGGACTCTCCCATCCTTCAAAATTTAATCAATTTATTTCTAAAATTAGGGATGTCAAGTATATTTAATTTTATATTTAGAATATTTCTTACAGAAATTCCTTTAAGCAAACAGAGCAGACCCTGATGAGACGCCGCATCATGCGGCGTCTCATCTGGGTCTACGCTGTTTGCAAATGCCTTTTTCAAGACTCTTGGCATAAATGGGTTAAACAGATAAATATAGGTATATATTTATTCAGCACTATCTTAGTATTCACTCTAAACCAAACATTAACTTGTTATAAAACCAAATATTATTGATTCGTGTAATCGCCATTGGTCAGTTAATGCATTCAGATTTAGAGATTTCTGAAGAATACGGGAGGTCTTGTAAACAGTTATCTTCAAAGGCGGTATCCGAACATTGGATTATATTATTTATATACTTTATATAAATGGGGTCACATTGCTTTATCTCCCAGCTCAATATTGATTGAACTTTTGTCTCTTTCATTTCTATTAATGAATAATAGGTCAAACTGTACAATTTTATCATCGCCCGCACCTGAAAGCCTTAGACATATTAAAAAGAATCAGTTTTAGTAAAATAGTGGGCGTAATGGCTGTCAGTAATCAGAAGTCCAAAATCACCGTATTGATTGGAGAATATACGTGATCACTACGTAGGTGGTCAAATTGCTTCATCACCCAGTCCAGTATTTATGACTTGAACGAAATTGTAATGTTTTTGATAGTCAAAACTAAGTCTAAGGGACATAAGTCGGGTAGTTTTACACGTGCAAATATATAGAATGTATTGCCTTATGTAATGTAGAAATTAAAGTTTAAAACTATGTTTATATTTTTATTATTATTTAAACAAACCGTTACTATCTTCTTGATTATCAAAAAAAATCATTTTATATATTTTATTGATAAATTAATTTTATCTCACAGATTGATATATATTCCATTAAATTGTTTGTTGTCTGTTTGTTTTTAACGTATTTTTTTAAGAGTTTGAGTACAGATAATTCATTGAAACCGTTACACAATTACTTTTAACTTGTGTATTATAGCATAATTACGTTTAAAAACTATAGAATATGTATAACACCTATTCTTGATGATATCACTGTATTTGTGTGTGGCTACATGTATATTCATGTTCAAAAATGGGTATTTTAATAACTTTATGTATTTCATTAATCCGTTCAACGACATTTCTCATTAACCACACATCTTGGTTCATACTTATTTCACCACCACAGCAATGATTATTACAATGACTAGAATAAATATACACAGGTTTTGCGACAAAGAGAATAGACAGAACGAAAAACACTGAAAAGAATTTAGCAACACTATCAAATTCTCAAAATGTGTAATATACGAGTATCTGAGACTTGGTTGATTAAATCTTGACGATTTTGTTATCCAGTTCTATCTTCTTCAGTGAGCATGTCCTAATATCATTTGTAATGTGCACACAAGCTTTTGACTTAAAATTTTCTTCGCATGTGACTTAATTCAAAGGAAATAAATGTCTTTACTCCCATGAATATAACGCTGCAAGGTACATTTTAATGCAGCCGTGAACGTTTTTCTTTAGTCTAGACCAATAACTCAATACGTTGACATGCAGAATGTAATTTACAAGTCTAGTGCACCGGAAAAGCCTGAGTGCAACCCAGGTAAACTGATAAACCAAGAGTGTCCCATTATCAATAGCTCGTCCGAACAAATCCGGGGTCCGCGAGAACACATTTCACATGCGTAGGGTCATCACCATGTCTCGAATTAAAGACGCTCCAGTGAAACCCCAGGCTTCAGATAAACCCAAATTTAATAAATCGACCATATTGAAATATCGAGTACCGACAAATCCCCGTTATCACCATTTTTGGGTTAAGTTCGTCTTCAAACGATCATTCATTGATAACATTATGAGATTGTTCCGACCGCTTACTGTCGGTTTAATGTCGTCTGCGTGCGTTTGTTAAACTGTGTCGACCAGCGCACTTTTTCTGCAGACGCTGCCGGTTCAATTTAATCGACTGTGAGACAAACCAGAAAGTGTGAAAAGACGAACATTTAAAATCAAGCCTGTGAAAAAGTTAATTCTAAGAGAAGTTTCATTCATTCTTGAAATCTCAGTTTGAAGCTAGTTTTGAAAAGTTATTGAACTATTTATTTAATTAAAATGGACCTGTTTGCAAAATTAATTTTGTTAGCCATTGCGTCTGCAGCACTATCGTGGCACACGACATCCGCCCAGAATTCGACGCACTGCGTGACCGGAACTACCCACTGCTCATGGGAAGAGTGGGGTACGTGGTCCGCCTGCAGCAAAACGTGCGGAACCGGAACTCGCAGTCGGCAACGCGGCCTCTGCTGCACGCTGAAGCAGACGTTCGGAGAGTGCGTCACTTCCTGCAACTTGAAGGACAGCGATTCCCTTGAGACGGAAACCTGTTCCTTCGTGTGTCCCGCCGGTAAGAATATCTTTAACGTGTCTACGATAATATTTCGCCTTTGCTTGAACAATTTATATATCACATATTGGCACCTCGTAAGTGACTTCTGCACACTGAGTTGCTGTTGCCATCGCAAGTAATTCTGTTATTTGAAATTATGTTTTGTACCATTTGTAATCGATTTAAGTGTGATATCTTAACGTTTCTTAAACATTACGGCATTGAGACGCAATTAACCCATTTAAGCCTAGTGGACTCTCCCATCCTTCTAAATTGGATCAATTTATTTCCAAAATTAGGGATATCTGGTATATTTATTTCTATATTTAGAATATTTCTTACAGAAATTCTTTTAAGCAAACAGCGCAGACCCTGATGAAACGCCGCATCATGCGGCGTCTCATCTGGGTCTACGCTGTTTTCCAAGGCCTTTTTCTAGACGCTAGGCATAAATGGGTTAATCGGTATTTCCCATGTGTCTACTTCTAAATCAGTCGACATGTTAATGTTTACGAATCCGAACCTGGTTTACGCTGCTAAAATGTTAACTGTCCACTCACATGTGAATTTTCAGAAGAAAAATCGAATTAACAATTAGTATTTTTGTTCAGGTAACTGTACATACGAGAAACTCTTGAACACCGGCATCGAAGTCACTGACTACAAGACACTGGTCGGCGCCGACGGCAAGATCACGAATGCCCCCTTGCATTTGATCACACCGACAGAGAGGTAGGTGAACCATTGATAACGTCCATAAATATGAGTAGTTATAAATAAATGATGCTAATATTTATTATTGTTGCTACGAGATTATATTCGTGAAGATGGTCATGACGATGATGATGATGACGACGGCGATAAAACCGTGATACCCACGCTGAAAAGAAATCTGGGGATATGGCGGTAATGATGAGAAAACTGGGCATAATGCATGTGCGTTAAGTGTCGTCCCAGATTAGCCTGTGCTGTCTGCACAGGCTTATCAGGGACGACACTTTTCGCCTTAACTGGATTTTCGTGTAGAAGAGACTTCCTTAAACGAAAAATACCATAAAAGCGAAAAGTGTCGTCCCTGATTAGCCTGTGCGGACTGCACAGGCTAATCTGAGACGACACTTTACGCACATGCATTATGCCCAGTTTTCTCAGAACGCGACTCAATTTCTATTTTCCAGGTTCTGTAAAGTTTCATGCGAAAATGTGAATTTTAACAACGGCTACTTCTGCTGGGCCTACACTTGGAACAATGTGACCAAATGTTACTTGCACTTCTACAAGAGTCCTTTGATCGTTGCCCGACCGGAACTGAAGGGGAATCACACTGGCGAGTCCATCAATATCAGGAGCTGTACTGAAAGTAGGTCAATTAAAATAAACAAATGAGAAAAGTATAACCTAGAGTCTAGATGTGTCACAGCCACTGATGACCCCACCACTAATGTTAAGAAACAGACAAAACCAAGTTTGAGTGAAATCCTTGACAAGACGTTGTTGTTTTTTTAATTAAAATACAAATTCAGACAAATGACCATAATTCTTCAAAAGCTTGTCTCTGCAACATTCATGTTTTAACGATCATCTGGACATTTAAGTCATTACATTGTGAACGTGTGAGCAAAATACGCAAAAAGTGTAAAGAGGAATAGAAAACACATCTTGGGGAAAAATAGTCTTTAGTGGAAAACAGATAAAGGGCCATACCTTTGTCAAAACTGTTCAAAACAGCCAAAATACCTTTCTTTACTATCATCTACACTTAGAGTAATTCAGCTGTCAATTTTTGAGAGAAATGCACCCAGAAGATTAAGTGGTTGAAGACACAAGCTTCGGTACAGACGGATGGACTTACCAACGCCATGCTTACTACCTTCTTTGTGGGTGTGTGTGGGGGGGGGGGGGGGCGGGGAATACAAAAGAACCATATTGATAACGATGTCATTGGTTTTGTATCTTAAGATGAATTGTGATGACAGTTCTGCTTATAATGATCATCATCATGATTATGCTTACACAATTTAAGAATGTGTGTTCCAGTGCCTGAACATATTTTTTTCTTCCAGGTGTCAAATGTCAAGCAACAAAGGCCGACATAATCCTAGTAGTGGACTCATCCGGAAGTATAGGCACAGAAAACTTCGACAAGGTCCGCAACTTCCTGAAGGACCTCGTGAATAGTCTAGATGTTGACCCCAGCTTGACACGTGTGGGCCTCATGCTCTTTAACGACAAGGCCACATGGCAGTTCACTCTTAACCGATTTGGAAACAAGTTCGATATGTTGAAAGTATGTCAGTGATGCATTTAAATCCGGATTGTCCTGTTTTTAAATACTAGTTGAAACGTTTAACATATTTGATTTTTTAGGTACTAGTTTAAAATTCATACACAAATATACAGTATCCGCTGCAAAAGGTGTAATGTTCGTTGTTTAAATTGAAAAAAATGATAATGAACAGTTTAACAATGATCGGTTGTCAACTTGTCAAGTGATGGAGTGGATGTTCTATACAGTATCCACTGCAAAGACAAATGCTTTTATTACATAATACATTGATACTGAATAATTGACGTAATCTATGTCAGGTGATCGAGCGGATGGAATACATTGTCGGCGGAACTATCACACACCAAGCCTTAGCCACCGTAAGACAGGAGGGCTTCGGGACGGCTCGTCCCGGCGTTCCACGGATCGCTATCGTCATTACGGACGGGCTGTCCCGCTACCCCGCCTACACCCGACGGGAGGCGAGCCTGCTGCGCGACGCGGGGGTAACCGTGTATTCCGTCGGTAGGGGAATTTTTACTCAGTCATGGTCTTGCGTGTGAACTATTGATAACTAGCTATTGTAATATTGGTTAATGCTGGTTTTACACTCGAATCATTCTTTCCTCTGTCCGTCAGGCCGACCCGAAACTTGCGCGGACCATATCTGCCTTTGGATTTCCCAATAACTTTGCATACATTTGTACCTCCATGAAACGGTGAAAGAGCGAATAAACGTGTAGCTGCCGTCAAAATCAAGTTCAGATTTTGAGGACTAAGGTCTTACTATAAGGCACTTTGAGGACAGTAAATTCTTGAAAGCCTTTGAGGAGAATGGTCAAAAAGGGCTTGTTTGAACTTTAATTTCCCGAAATACTGAACGAGACAGTGTAACGCACATATGCTTTATGTGGCCTCCTTAAAGTTCAGTATCATACGAAGAGTTCAATGTTTGAACAACCGTAGAATGTTTTAGAAGTCAGACTTGTTAACTCTATAACTTAACTATGCATGTTCGGATTTTAAAAATACACGGTACTTAATTATGTCTGTATCAAAGCCGTATTTATAGGGTATTCATAACTGTCAGTGTTAGCTCTAAGTGTTACTGCTGTTGCTGATGATGACGGTGATATCAATTTGCAGGTGTCGGCGACCAGGCTAACTACCAAGAGATCTTTGACATGGCGAGCTCCCCGGAAAAAGATCACGTGGTGCAGTTCGCCTCATTCGATGACCTTAATCCCAATAACCTGACCTTGGCTGTCGACTATGATGAATGCAAAGGTAAGTCATGAAAGGTTGTTATTATTTAGGAATATATTTTTTACGTACGCTGAGTCTCGGAATGAAGAAATACTTGACTTGCTATGCCGCCTATACTAGTTATTGAAATATGATGTTGATCGTTATGAAATGCGCGTCAGATAATATTTCGAAACGATTATGAAAGGAGATCATATTTGGCGTGAGTGTACGTTGTAAAAAGCTCGAATATAAAACTTGATGTACGATGAGAAAACATAAAAGAATAGTTTAAAAATAGTACACGGAGTAGAATACATTTTCACGTGTGTCAATTGTTATTTATAAAGGAATACTGCTCACTCAATATTTACGCACAACGGCAAACGTTGTAATTATTAGCATACACAATCCGTGCCACGCAGCCATTTTATGTTTCAACGTGTCACGCGCCCGTGAATGACTCTTTTGCAGAACTGACCACCATTACCCCAGCTACCAACATCGCGACCACGACGTCGGCGTGCTCAGATAAGATCCCTAACTGTGCGGACTACGGCCTTGACGCCTGTACCGACTACAAACCTTGGGCCAGCGTCAACTGCCAACTCTACTGCAAATTCTGTCAAGGTGTGCAATAGAGCGGGTGTCAGTCTCTACATTACATGCTAAAAATAGCAATGTTGACGATATGTTTGGCATAATAGTGATACACACAATTTCACGTTTTATTTAACTTTGATCTTATTTTACATTACTTGCTAAATGGTAGTATCTATGGTATCTATAAGATGTCGTAAAATTAATCCATTCCCAACGTCATAAGATCCAGAATTCGAGTATTACTTTAATGGCCTCTTTCTCGTGCAATCTTTAGTATTGCCATATACAAAATGTAAAAAGAGAATGTTTTAATGTCGTTTTGTGCGAAATGCAAGGTGCATCGCATTAAACTGTTTAGTAACAGTTTTGAAATAATAATTCATAATAGTTCATTCCCTATTCAAAGATTGAGAAGCACATTCAAGAAGAACTGAAACGTTGAATCAAAATAATAGTTGGCATTTAGGCGAGTTTTACTGTTCACAGCCTGTATACAAACGCCGAATTAACCTGAGTTTTTATCATGCTATCATCCAACAATGGAACCCTTACATGATTAACAAGGCCCTATCTCTCTCAGCGCCCAGTAACGTTCGTCCTTGCGAGGACGAGAACCCGAGCTGTGCGTCTTATGGGCACTACTACTGCGAGGCCAAAGAATATGTCCGCTGGGTTGACCAGAACTGCCGGAAGTACTGCGGACTCTGTGGTAAGTGCAACGTCCGATAACATGGAAATTTACCCTAAAATTCAAGATCATATATCGATGTAACGGTAGAACCTATGTGTTTGTAAATCGCTGTAGGATAAACAAGTGCTGTCATTTTTAAGGGGTTCGTTTTATTTGCAAAGTGAAATACTTATCAGCAAGTTGTACGCATCGCCACTACGCTAAGTACGTTCCTTACTGAGCAATTATCCTGTTGTAGGCTATGAGAGATATATTTATTTGGTTTATATTATGTCGAAGTATGTTTATAATAAAAATAATTTATTTATACTCAAAACAAATTGTGTGTGTGATTATTGTATTCATACCTCATCAGCCTGTGCACACCGCACAGGCTTAGCAAGGACAACACTCTACCTTTAAACTGTATGTTTGTTTGGAAGAGACTTCGTTTAAACGAACATTTAAATAAGAGTGAAAAGTGTTGCCCCTTTTTAGCCTGCGCAGACTGCAAAATCTAATCTGGGACGACACTTTCCTCAAACAAATTAAGCACAGTTTTTCCCAAACACGCCTCATAAAAGTAGTCTCGTCAATACTGCAAATTATAATTCCGGTGCATATTGTTTCTATTAGCAGTTGAAGCTGTTTTCTTTATGTTTGTCATACCCATTCACCATCTATTTAACGTGACCAATGGCAGGTAATATGTCTATCATTTCAGTATCGAACGACACAACCACCACCTCCACGACCGTTGCGACAACTACGCCACGTATGTAGTTGTTTGTTTTACTCATAATAATATATATGAGCCTTGTTCTGAGAAAACAAGGCTTAATGTATGTGCGTAAAGTGTCATCCCAGAATCATGGACGACACTTACCGCCTAAACTTGATTTTCGGTAAGGAGGGACTTCATTGAAACTAAAAATACCATAAAACCGGAAAGTGTCGTCCCTGATTAGCCTGTGCGGACTGCACAGGCTAATCTGAGACGACACTTAACGCGCATACATTAAGCCAAATTTTCTCAGAACGCGGCTCAATTTAATTTAACAAGACGATAACTATTAAAAACGGGTACACTTTTTAAGTTAATAGTCATTTTCCTGAATGAACAAGGAACTTTTTAATACCAGTTGAAGACTTTAAGTTAACTTTTTATGCCATGTGTTCAGACGCGGTTTGCGAAGACAAGAGGGCTGGCTGCACGAATTACGTGGACTCGTGCAAAGATCCCATATACGAGGGTTTCCTGAGGAACAATTGTGCAGCCACATGCGGCTTCTGCAGGTCGTACCTTTACGTGAACGGGACCACAGTGCACAATACCAAGTAAGTACAATATGTGATGATATCAAGATCGGTAAGTACGATGTTAGGAACTAAAAAATAAGTAAGGTAAGTGATTATATCAGGTAAGTTATATGTGTCTTGTTCTGTGAAAGCTGGTCATAATGCATGTGTGTAAAGGGTCGTTCCAGATTAGCCTGTGCAGTCCGCACAGGCTAATCAGGGACGACGCTTTCCGCCTAAACTTGATTTTCGGTAAGGCGGGACTTCCTTGAAACTAAAAATACCATTAAAGCGGAAAGTGTCGTCCCTGATTAGCCTGTGCGGAGTGCACAGGCTCATCTGGGACGACACTTTACGCACATGAATTAAGCCCAGTTTTCTCAGAACAAGACACATATGATCATTACACGTGCATATGGCATATTAATAAAGTACGATAAATGACCATGATTGCGCCAGTTGTATGATAACAAGTAGGTAGATGACAATCATTACAGACAAAAACGAATAGTGTATTGAATTCAACACTCATAATTATTTCAAACATACAATTAAAAAACTCACAAGAAGACTTCATGAGACTATTTAAATATTGCAACATATGTAATAACATTTAAATTAATAGTTTAAGATAAAAACTAACTAACGAATATGCAAACTATAAAATATCAATAGTATTGAATAATACAGTATAAGTATACAATAATTTATATGAAACGTCATATAATACATACTGACACGTCCACAAAATTTATTTTTGCATGGGGCGGCGTCTTTATTTCAGTATTTCATGAAATGTTTGTGCATTTGCACGATAAATAAGTAAAGTGTACATTGGTTATGGTTTTATGGAATCGAAATAAATCTCTTTGTTACAATTAGTGTACGTGATAAAAAGCAAATAATTACGCGTGTTAGAAAAAAACATTTGGCAATAAGCAACACATACACGTGTTTACAACTATAATATGCAAAAGTATCAATTTATTCAAAAGACAAAGTAAATAGGTGAGAAAAACAAGATTTTTCAATGAACATTAATTTTTATTCGGCTCAACTTTAACCATGCAAACTGAGTACATGTTTTTGGGCGATGACTTAGGACGATTGTTCACCCCGTTTTGCAATTTCAGATGTCCGGACTGGCAGGTCCCCTCCGAGTGCACGATGTCCGCTGCTGACCACAACTGCTGTCCTTTCCCGATCTGTCCCAGCACCTATGTGTACACGGTTGACAAAGGAAACACCTACACCAAACACTGAAATCAAGTAGACTGCGGGATTTGAGCGTTCTTATAGTCTTTAAACTAGGCTTGACAGTACATATTTATATATTATTCAATAAAATACAGTTTGTTTAAGCTGTTAGCTGTTATTTTTATTAATTGATAAGTATATTATGAGTACAAAATTAAGTTTAAAAATTGTAATCACGTCGATTCATAAACTAGTAAAATATCTCGCCTACATAACGGTTTTACTATGTTTTGTCCTGTTTCAATAAACAACAATAAAAATAACGTATTTCCACAAACAAACAAACAATCAAGCAGAACGGATTTATTATAATGCATACGATTATTGCTGGAAGATACAGTAAATAAAATGAGTATATATAATGTGTATGTTAAACGCTTTTTGATATTGTAAATATGTCGTAGTTTAATAGCTTGTATTATTTTGTTTATTGATTTGCTGTAAATTATTAAATAAGCAATCATAAGTATGCAATTAGTGTTTAATAAATGTTTGCCAAGAGATACAAGAGTTGAAGTCTATACGGTTTTGCAAATGATATACATGTATATTTAAAATCCAGCATTTTTAATGTTATACGCCTGATAATGCGAACACCTTAAATTGGGGGGGGGGGGCGGCGTCAACAAAAATGGCGGCATCCAGAAGGATGTCCACTCAGTATTTCAAGAAAATTTATATCCGATCCACATTAAACTTTATACCCAAGCCAAGTTCGATAAACACCCATATCGCACGAAGCCCTTAATAACAAAAAAATATTGCAAAATAGCTTGTCTGTAATCCAACTCAAATAGTTATAATCGTATCAATTACTGCATTCAAACCAAAGTCATTAGGTGTAAAAAGTTGTTCTATTTCTAGTAATAGTCAACGTGACGTTAACCTGACTTGCCCCATACTCAACTCCATGCTCTGTCTACGTGGCAAGCTACTTACACACTAGACGTTAAATAAAATGCATTAATATGATAACAAGATAAGTATTGATGCAAAGCATCAAAGGGCGTCGGGAATTTCAGTGTAAAAGGCACTCAATGAAGTTACATGGACCGAATTTTTTTCTACTGTAAATATTAATATATTGGCCGATTATTTTTGACAAAGTAGTAAAAGATACTGGTATAACCATTATCTATGATTTTGTGTCATAACCCCAAATAACCATTATCTATGATGTTGTGTTATAACCCCCAAATAACCATTATCTATGATTTTGTGTTGTAACTCCCAAATATTTCATAGTTCATTTTGTTTATATTGGTTTCCTTTTTTTACTGGCATCCGTGTGCAGTTTTCATTATTGGAACAGAACTGTGTAGGTTTTAAAAATCTGCTTCATCTTGTAAGCGTAATTTCATATTTTTCTTAACTTCAAGGGATGATTCTGAACTTATTCTTACGTTGCTCATTTACGATAGAGGTTGAGTACTCATTGATATGAAAACACTGTAAAAGTTTTAATGTGTTTACGACCCCCCCCCCTCTCACACATATATTTCATGGGCATAATAAAAACAAAAAATTGTTAAAATAAAACAGCATATTTAAACTAAAATGTCTACATCAAAACAAAAGTTAACATAGAACACAAATAAAATAATTTGATTCTACTGGGGCTCGAACCTTGGGCCTCTCGCATGTGAAGCGAGCGTGTAACCACTACACTACAGACCGCTTGAAAAATCACCTTCTTACTAAGATATTAATAAGCTATTAATAGTCGGTTTAAATGTAAACCCAGATTTTAAACGTTGGATAGTTAAAGGTCCATACCAAAGGGTTCATACCACTGGCAAGATACGGGTCAGGCCTGCGGCCTTCTATATGTGGTTCTAAAAAAAAGTGTAGGAGGACTTGATAGTAATGAGACTGGGGTGCTGTGATGGTGCTCCTCATTGATGAGCGGCTGCTTCCTTTATCAAGACTCACTATTACAATTAATAATACGTGTCGCGCTTCGCGCTCTATAGCGCCTTTATTAGTAACTAGGTGGTTGCTAGGATAGTGGAACAAAGAAGTTTAGTTTTTTTTGCAACCAGAAAGTTTCACCGGTTCGCGTATTTGCCCAGTCCATGTGATCTTTTTTTATTGCCCAGTCCCTGTGATCAGCTATTAATTAAAAGAATTAGCTTTGCATTATTGGCAATAATGTTCTAGTAAATGTAATAGGCACAAATGCAGTACTTATTTACCTTATTTACACAAAAAATCACCACTATGCAAGATATTTTGACAACAAAAATATATTCATTGATCCGTAAAATAACTTCTCCTCCCATAAGCGAAAAAAACGTATTACATACTAGTCGCCGCACTTCAGTGCGACGCCAATAACTAACCAATTACAACACAGGTACTACTTGATGGATAGGGATTCGATCAGATACTCGGATCTTTCTTTTTGCGTCTAAGCACACACACAAGAATTAGTGGTTAGAACCCGTCCCTACCACACTTAAATTCTTAAGATAAGTCACGCTGAACTCGGACTTAACAACTTAAATGGACCGCGCTCTGTGAAAAAGTGGTTTAATGCATGTGCGCAAAGTGTCGTCCCATATTAGCCCGTGCAGTCCGCCCAGGCTAATCAGGAATGATATTTTACGCTTTCATGATTTTTGTATAGTTTCAAGAAAGTCTCTTCTTAGCAAAATTCAAGTTTATGCGGATAGTCTCGTCCCTGATTAGCCTGTGCGGACTGCACAAGCTAATCTGGGACGACATTTTACGCACATGCCTTAAACCCCCTTTTCATAGAGCGCGGCTTAACATTTTTACGCGGTAAGAAAAGTGTTTGCAGACTTCATATCCAATGATTAGATGCACCGGTACATGCAACATAACATATTAAGGTGCATTAGAAACTGATAGCAATATTTGGACACATACACGCTATATATGCAGTAAGTTGCGGATGTTCATCAACATAAAAACGGTCGTTATTTCTGCATGCCTACTAAGTTCTGCTGAGCAACCAGGCAGTAATCATGAAATGAACACCTACTAACGGTGTCATCGAAATATTCTGCTAAGGGCATGTTTTTTAAATATATAAATTGAGAAATGGACTAAAGCTAAGTATGAGTCACCGTTTAAACAGTATCATATTGCTAACATAGCGGCTCGTGGAATAGAGACGATCCTTGGGAGACAAGTGGCAACCCTATCTCACCCATTGATCTTGTAAATTGTGGCCGGTTAGCTCAGTTGGTATAGCGCTTGAACACAAATCCGAAGATCTTCACATTGTTCTTCGAACGGTCAAATACATAAGGATGAGATTGTTTATGGATACATTTCTATGTCCGAACGGTCACATACATTGGGATGAGATTGTTTATGGATACCTTTCTACGTCCGAACGGTCACATACATTGGGATGAGATTGTTTATGGATACCTTTCTACGTCCGAACGGTCACATACATTTGGATGATATTGCTAATGGGTACATTTCTACGTCCGAACGGTCACATACATTGGGATGAGAATGTTTATGGATACATTTCTACTTAAGTATTGGCAAACCAGCTTATCCGGGAAAAATGCGAGTTGGACCGCCGCGATATGATTGAAATACATGTATACCAATGAAAACGGAGAAAAAACTTAGTTCATAGGGCGTTATGTTCATGCATTTTCTTTAGGGAAACCTTGCTCTACTTTCAAAATATACTTTCTTTGAAATATCCCGCGACCTATCGGGTAAGAAGAACGCAAGCATGTCATATGCACATGTTTGAAATTAGGCCAGACGGTCTAGACGAAGAGCCCATGATTCAACATGTCTGTAAATTCTTCATAGCGATATAATACGGCCGTTATAATCTCTTACAAACTATATGTTGTCATGTTATAACACTCATTGGCCCTTTTTATTGTATTGTTTGTGTTTTGCATAATACCATGTATTAATTATCCATTTGCCATCGACAATATTGTCCTTGTTGCATTCACATGTAGGCTATCGGTTTAATCCATGTGGCAGAGATATTTTACATCGAACTCACATTCATTTATTTAGATAAAAAAACACATTTCCCACTCAATAAGAACACATGGCCTACACTCCAGACATAACATGTCTTGAGATCGAACGACTGTTTAATTTAGGTTTAAATTTAATACGCCTACCATAATTCCAAATGCGTTAAAATGAGATCATGAAAAGCATTTTGTCATTTCAGCATTACTATAATCTCTGCGTCAGCAAATTCAATGTTTGGCGGAGTAAGCAACTTAATGAAAGACCTTAGGTTTATTTTTAGAGAATTTTAATTTCGTTATTTGGCCTTTTCGTAGATATAACTGAAAAGCATAGGGTTTGTCAAAACAATTAAATGTAGTTTTTTTTCCATATAATTGTAATTGGTGTTAAATTAAAGTCTCTATAACGCTCAAAATCAACGAAAATTTCGTACAATATTTCGTTAAATAAAGTTACACAATTCAAAATCAGTGTTCCTTTTGGCAATAGCCGAAATTTGAACGCCAGAAATGGTCTGGTAAAATAGATGTTTGCAAATACAAATTGCTCGTTTTTATTATTGTTTTGCATATTTAATTCCATTTTCATTTCCCGCAACGACATCTATTCATACGACACATGAACGATTACATGGTACTATTTTAGTGTTCGTGTGTCGTATGAATAGAATATATTCGCGGGAAATTAAAATGAAATTATTTGTGTCACAAATGAATAAAAACGAGCATTTTGTATCTACAAAAATCTATGTAATCATACCACATCTAGCGTTGAAATTGTGGTTATTGCTATAAGGAACACTGAATGTTTAGGTGTTAACTTTATTTTACGAAATATTTTACGAAATTTTCGTTGAATTTGATTTTTGAGCAATATAGAGGCTTTAAGAATCACGGTTCTAGTATGAATTCCAATGAAAAACGAAATTGGAGGAATTTATGACAATTGCCTTACATATCACTTTGGTAAACAAGGCAGCTCCTGATATAACATAAGGCCCATTTTCGCTGGACGTGGCTCAAAATGACAAACATAATGTGGCTTAAGCATAATCGGATAGACAGGGTACATGCGTATAGAATTTTACCAATCGAAATTGACAATATGCCAATCACATTTCCCTGACCAGGTCAACAAAGATCCGACTTTACCTCCTATGAATTTCATGCTCGCCCGAATATTTGACGATAATGAAAATTTATCATATTGCCTTATCATTTAATTAAAAGTTGACAGTCTGATCTTATTGTCCAAAGACAGACACATAACATTAAACACTTTGATGGTCCTTAATTGAAGAATACAGTGGAAAATGTTCAATACAAAGGTAAACAAAGCGAAACTCTAGACGTGATAGCTTCACGAGGTCTAAGTATTTATCTACGGAGTACCGTTAGGGCCATCGTGGTTACTCATTAAAATCCAGAGGGCGAGAATCCGAGAACGCGATAGTTCGATGGTGACAATGCCAATACGATGACGACAGTGCGACAAGACGATGGCGACAATGCGATAGTACGATGGCGAGAATGCGAGAACGCGATAGTACGATGACGACAATGTGACAGTGCGACAATACGATGGCGACAGTGCGATAGTACGATGGCGACAATGCCATAGTCATATCGTATTGTCGCCATCGAATCATCGCATTGTCGCCATCGTACTATCGTATTCTCGCTATCGTATTGTCGCAGTGTCGTCATCGTATTGTCGCATTGTCGCCATCGTACTATCGCGTTCTCGCATTGTCGCCATCGTACTATCGCACTGTCGCCATCGTATTTTCGCACTGTCGTCTTCGCATTTTCCAAAATGTCGTCATCGTACTATCGCGTTCTCGCATTGTCGCCATCATACTATCGCACTGTCGCCATCGCTCCGTCGCATTGTCGTCATCGTACTGTCGCGTTCTCGCATTCTCGCCATCGTACTATCGCATTTTCGCCATCGTATTGTCGCACTGTCCTCATCGTATTGTCGCATTGTCCCCATCGTACTATCGCGTTCTCGCATTCTCGCCCTCTTGATTTTAATGAGTAACCACGATGGTCCTTATGGTATTCCGTACATCCCACAAATCAAACATGTGATTTGGTATTCTTAATATATAGAGTGTATGTAATCGTTTACAGTGAACATCATGCGTGTGTAGAGTTGGTCATTATTTGTGAAATATTATGTTAGTGGCTCCAAATTCAGAAAACACCAGCATATATCAAATATAGTTTTGACTCGCACTCTGCAAAAACTGGGCTTGATGCATTTATATGCGTAAAGTATTGTCCCATAAACCTTTGAAGTCCGCACATGCTAATATGGGACGACATTTCCGCTTTGACTGAACTTTCTTTCGGAAGACACTTCCTCGAAATCAAAAACCAAGTAAAGCAGAAAGTTTTGCGGACTGCACAGGCTAATCTTGGACGGTACTTAACGCATCTGCATTACGCCCGGTTTTCCGAGAAAACGGATCATATATAATATAAAGTAAATTTGTAACAAAAAATGTTTAAGGAGACAAATAGTTACACTTAACAATGTTCATTTATATATAGGTCAAATGTTACAACAAATATGTATTGCTTTTTAACAAAAAAAAGTTACTACGATTTCGATCCCAATGTGTATCACTTAGAAGCCATGTGACGCCTGTCATTTCAAATTTTACGATGTCGCAAGTCGTCCATTCAACTGGATTTTAATATATTTGTGCATGCAATACATGATAGTTTTTACTTACTTGTAAATATTAGCGTAAATAAGCTTGTTGTAGTGTTGCAAAGATGCTTGGTTGATATTTGGGCATTTTGGTGTTATTTATAATGAATAGAATCCATTGGCGCCTTTCCATGCATTTTACCTTAGTCAATGCAAACAGAGGCGGACAATAGCTTTAGTTTGAAAGTACACAATATGACCATGCATCAAGAGCGCAATCGCTCCATTTCCCAAGATTGATGTGTATTGCTCGATATCAAATAAAGCCCAATCCACGGTTTTATCAAGTCCTGCGAGATATCGCAATATGCATTAGTAATAATGAATACAGGTTGTTAGACATGTGGGGTTAGTTTGATTCCATACAAATAAGACTTGGCCAATAATTAATTAAGTACGTTCAGTTGGACGCAAAAACCCTACAGATATAATACCTTTCCCACAAAACTTTGTGTTCCTTTCTGCAGGGTTGATAACATTGTTTAATTATATTAAACTGTTCAATAAGAATTAGTATTTCTTTCTTATAGCATAAAAACGTATGTGGACTTTCTTTTTTAACTTCAAACTAAAATAAATACGCAATTTGGCATGTATATGTGTGCAGACAGTGCAATAAACAGTCATGTCCGTTCATTACGGGGCAATTTTGAGACAAACATAAAGTACATTGGTTTATCCGGTACAGTTCGTTTTGAGACAATCATAAGTACATTGGTTTAACAGGTACAGTTCGTTTAGGTTCACAAACACACGCATGCACGTACATTGAACATGTATAATTGATATACTGCACATAAATGGACTCGACGACCTCAATTGACATCATTCTCACGCCACTGAAAGTCAAACCAAAACAACAATCTGAAAAAAAAACCGCTGAACCCAGTTGCGGTCACACGTATCTGCGGTCAACACTTGTGAGTGATAACAATAATCGCAGTTATCCGGTTGTTTATTTCAGATTTTTTTTCGGTCACCATATCAACAAGTTGATCCACTTTTTAAACCATTTGTTCAATAGGGTAAACAGTGCAACACTTTAAAAACAATCTTATCTGTGGTCACTTTAAATCGTCAGTTATTTGGTAACGCCCTACTGTAAGGATTATTTTGTTTTTAAACATTCGGTGAGTTGCCCAAACAGAATATTTGTGTATCAGATGGACACATTTTTAACACTGACTTTAAACTCGTTTCGGATATCTAACATTGAATAACGTAATCCTTGTTTGGTTAATTATAATTCCCTCTAATAGCTTAAGCTGCATTTTAGAACATGTGTTAATATGCCAACTTTCTGGTTTATTACTTGTATTTTATCTCCAGCATTTCTTATTAAAGGCCGTATTCTATGTACGCGAGCATGCTATATAGAATGAAATCGTGAGATATTAGATCCACGGGTGGGTAGCGTGTGGCTATGATATTTATTAGTGAAAACATTATTTTGCATGAAAAATAATCAAATTAAAACGAAAAAAAAATCACTATTGAATATATATACACGCTAACCACCTGTGACTAGATCGAACGGAACGTCCCGTAGAAGTATTAGACCGTAAGTGTATTTTTTAGTGCTTCAGCGAGGACACATCGTTTCCTCGCGCAAAGTTTATTTGCCAGAAAATCTCACAAATGTATTTGAATTTTCTATTGTTAAAACGAATATGTTAAAACACATTTTCAATAATTGTATCCACATTCGACCGTTATTCATGTTTACTGGTATTTGCCACGATATGTTTTCTTTGAATAAATTTGGTATATTCTCAATTTATTATGGAAACATTTGTATACATAATATCACATTTTAATTATGGTCAATTTGCAGTTGGTCTGTCTCTATTTCTGCCCTTATGCATAATACCGTTCACCGTTGCGAAATGACTTTTGACTACCAATTTTTAAATAGCCGAATACTCCATCCTGAAAATGACCAAAGGGAAACAATTCATTACTGAAATTTCTTACGACCGTTAGCCATAAATCGGTATTAGCAAAAACAAACGCGTTTAATAGCCGTACAGTAAATGAATGATTGACGGAATGGCTGGTTAAACTATTTCTCCATAAAGGGATGGCTGAATCTAAATGAGCATGGGACCAGTGCTCTAGGTTTAAACATGGACATTACTGGAAACCAGTCACTTTGCTTTCTTCTTACGCAGACGTTTGCTTGAATTCACGATTCACGATTAATAATATTATATTAGAGTAGGAAGTTTTGGTTCTAAAACATTTACATATAATGGTATCTGTTTATGGAACAATCTTCCTCAAAACATCAGGGATGTACCTAAACCTAACAATTTCAAGGGTGCCATCAAGAAACAGTTTTTAGAGTCTTTATAGCTTTTTATAGTATAATTTTTATTATGAATTTTATGTTCTGTTAAAATACTGTGATACATTTTTAAGTCTTATGATCAATAAGATGCAAGGATCTCATAATTATTCTTTAACTTATAGTATGCTACAAAGTGTGTTTATTAACTACCTATGCAGGCAGTGTGTAACTTTCTTATGCAACTTCTGTGATAATAATGAACATGTGATTATATTTATTCATTCTTAATCAGTAATATACTTTATTAAACAGTACATATTTGATACATATACATTATTAAAATCTAATACATGACTGTTTCATGGTTACTGCCACCAATAACAAGGACCACAATGGAAATAAGTGAAAATCATTTTTCTCTTTTTTGTGTTATCCTTGGTATTGTGTGTGCATTCCATGGTTTGCTATGTATATTGCTGTGATAATATATTTTATATTGTCTGCATTATGTAGTAACTATGTAATGTTCATATGTTTACCAAATAAAATCAATCAATCAATATGCCTCGGTCTCTTTGTTGAGTTAATTTATTATTTCATGAAAAGAGCGAATTTCGTTGTATTTCCTGACTAGAGCATTTGAAAAATCTTTCCGTACACGAATTGTTTTCATTTTTCTATAAACTATAAATGTTTTAGAACGACAATGAAATAACATTAAGATAGCAGTTTGGCTCTCTATAATGCATGTTGACTTTGACTTTAAAAACATAAAATTGTCGTTGGAATTGTTTGTTTCCAACGTTTAATGTATACAGAATCTAGATTTGATGCAAATTATATGCATTATATTTATAGGGTGGACTTTTTCATTTGAACTAATACAACAATTTCGATGGCATTTTAGGCATCTACAAACGAGGCATGCGCATATGGTCAGTTGGTCAAGTTTTCTGTAAGTTATAACCCTTTAATTAATAATCTTATTTTCATTATGTAGACCATTGTTGGCCATGGGTAAAATGGTATTTTTATCACTTTGTACACAAATGTACACGTATGTGCTTGTGTGTGTAAGCTGGTGTGTACTGCTCTCTATAAGGTCTGTATGTGAGCTGCGCTCTGATAAAAAGGGGTTTATTGCATGTGGGTAAAGTGTTGTCCCAGATTAGCCTGTACAGTCCACACAGGCTTATCAGGGACAGCACTTTCCTCCTAAACAAAAATTTTGCTAACAAGATACTTTCTTTAAACGAAAAATATCATAAAAGCGGAAAGTTTGCTGATAAGCCTGTGCGGACTGAGAAGTTTGTTGTGGTATAAGGCTAACTATTGCAGTTGGTCCAAATGTTCTGTTAACATTTTCATAAAGTTTGATGACAATCAGATTGGAATTGGTTAAAGAGTGGAAATCATCACATTACGCTTTGAGAAATTCCAAGGGAAATAACTCCAAACTGCCTGGTCAGATTGGCTTGTTATAAAAATTGGCCTATTTTTATGCTAATGTATGTTTAAAAGTTTTGATGACATACAGTTGAAAGCTTGTTGAGGAAGAGAAAAAAGAGCTGACAGACTAACAGATGAACACTGAAGAAAATATGTGCCTTCATACAGGGGCATATAAAGTATGGACATAAAAATCAAGGCCAAAGTCAGCATATATACGTAAATTTTAATGGCTTCATTTGCATTATACAAATGGAACAGGAAAAATGGTGAAAATGACATGAAATAATTATTACAGATGAATGTGTATGTTATCAAATAATGAAATGAAGAAAAAAAACATACCAACATACATTTTAGGCTAATTTACTTTGGTTTTAAGATGTGTTTTCAAATAAGATTTTGACATCATAGAGCTTTGTGCATTTTAGTTATACATGTGTACTCAACTGATAGTTGTTGCTCAATAAAATGTTTTTTTAATTTCAAGATTCATCAATGACTTACTGAAACATCATTCTGGGCTAAGGGGATTTTCATTTCAATCACTACACTATAATACAGATTATAACAAACTTAGCACAATCTTAAGTTCTACTAAACAATATTGAATCGCATGCTGCTAACTGATCAACAAAATACAACATTGATTTAACAGCATCCATTTTAAAACATGCAAACCTCTACAGAGATCTGCCTAGAGAAATAAAACCAGTAGGTCACTGGCAAAGTTGCAAAGGTTTCCCGAATCTCCTTGCAAAATGAGTTAAAAACTATGTTCGAAATTGGTCACATAAAGAACAGCACAAGCATTAAAATAACAATTTCTTCACATGATGAAAACAATATTATATTCATTGGTCAATGGAAAAGTACAAGCCAAAACCTTCACTGATATACAGAGTTGTACCAGTAAAAACATCATCAATTCTAAACTAATGATCAAGTGCAGCACTCCCCCCCCCCCTCTCCTGCATGCAGCTTATCTCCTTGCATATGGGTGGTACTGCTGCCCAGCACCCGGCCTCTGGTATGATGGAGCTGGGCCCGGTGCCCCAGTGTACCCACCAGCAGACTGAGGCGCTGGCTCCGGGCTCCCGTACTGTGCCTGAGCAGGAACAGGAACCTGGGCTGGGGCAGGCTGTGAACCATACACTGCACCACTGGCAGCAGCACCTGGCGCACCCTCCACCGCATAACCTGAATAATGAAATAATGGAATATAGCATTTAAGTGCATATTTTAAGTGTGATAACGGTGCAGCCACTCGCAGTGATCATAAATACAATTAGAGGCCCAAAGTGCTCACTTGTGCCCAGCAGGAACTTAACTATTCTGAAAAGGTGGAGTTATGACTAATAAATGTACTTTATAGAACATAAATATTTAATTTCTAGGCACATTTCTAGTTTCAATATCTGCTGAGATGTCATTCAAACAAAATGTTCTGCCCAAGTTTTATGAAGATTTGTCTTGAAATATGCCTTCAAGAGTGTTCAAAAGATTCATCTTCAATTTGACCTAGTGTACAAGTTTTGTACTTAGCATAACCCAATCTCAAACCCGGCCGAAATATCAGTAAGACAAATGTTCTGTCCAAGTTGTTCAGCGTTGTCAAACTGCTTAACACTGGAGAACATAACCGAGTTTTAATGGCCTGCAAATTAAACTATACAGTATTCTGGATCAGCAGGCGATTGTTGCATAAATTATTTTAGTGGGATTCTGGAGATGTCATATTAAAACAATATTGTCTTATCGGGAAATCCATTCCAATTCCTGTATGGAACAAGAAACCGTCCGAGACGGTGATGCTCCCCAAAGGTTTTTTTTGTCACAATATTGCACTATATATTCAGAAAAAAAGGAAACGTCTTGAGGGGCATAACTTTGGACAAAATAATACGATGGATGGTTTAGCATCTTAAAAATGTCAAAGGGCCATAACTCTCTAAACAAGAGCACCGCCTTGCGGGTGCAGACCGCTCATCTATTTTTCTTTTTAAAGGTGTAGGGACCTATCTCAATTTCAATCACAAAGGAGGGAGGGGTGGAGTGGAGAGGGGTGTATAGTGTGGGGGTGTGGTCATTTATTACATTATCTTCCAAAAATGCAAAAAAATGCAAAAAAAACAACAAGGACTGTTTGTAAAACATGCATGCCCCCCATATGGGCTGTCCGTTGTAGTGGCAGCCATTGTGTGAATACGTTTTTTGTCACTGTGACCTTGACCTTTGACCTAGTGACCTGAAAACAAGGGCTGTTTGTAAAACATGCATGCCCCCCATATGGGCTGTCCGTTGTACTGGCAGCCATTGTGTGAATACGACTTTTGTCACTGTGACCTTGACCTTTGACCTAGTGACCTGAAAATCAATAGGGGTCATCTGCAAGTCACGATCAATGTACCTATGTAGTGTAATGATCCTAGGAAAAAGCGTTCTTGAGTTATCATCCGAAAATCATTTTACTATTTCGGGTCTACGTGACCTTGACCTTTGACCTTGTGACCTCAAAATCAATAGAGATCATCTGCGAGTCATGATCAATCTACCTATGAAGTTTCATGATCCTAGGCATATGCGTTCTTGAGTTATCATCCGAAAATCATTTTACTATTTCGGGTCACCGTGACCTTGACCTTTGACCAAGTGACCTGAAAATCAATAGGGGTCATCTGCGAGTCATGATCAATCTACCTATGAAGTTTCATGATCCTAGGCATATGTGTTCTTGAGTTATCATTCAAAAACCATTTTACTATTTCTGGTCACCGTGACCTTGACCTTTGACCTAGTGATCTCAAAATCAATAGGGGTCATCTGCGAGTCATGATCAATGTACCTATGAAGCTTCATGATCCTAAGCCCAAGCGTTCTTGAGTTATCGTCTGACAACCACCTGGTGGACGGACCGACAGACCGACCGACAGACATGAGCAAAGCAATATACCCCCTCTTCTTCGAAGGGGGGCAATCATCCGAAAATCATTTTACTATTTCGGGTAATCGTGACCTTTGACCTTGTGACCTCAAAATCAATAGGGGTCATCTGCCAGTCGTGATCAATGTACCTGTGAAGTTTCATGATCCTAGGCATATGCGTTCTTGAGTTATCATCAGAAAACCATTTTACTATTTCGGGTCACCGTGACCTTGACCTTTGACCTAATGACCTCAAAATCAATAGCGGTCATCTGCGAGTCATGATCAATCTACCTGTGAAGTTTCATGATCCTAGGCATATGCGTTCTTGAGTTATCATCCGAAAACCATTTTACTATTTCGGGTCACCTTGACCTTGATCTTTGACCTAGTGACCTCAAAATCAATAGGGGTCATCTGCGAGTCATGATTAATCTACCCATGAAGTTTCATGATCCTAGGCGTATGCATTCTTGAGTTATCATCCGGAAACCATTTTACTATTTCGGGTCACCGTGACCTTGACCTAGTGACCTCAAAATCAATAGGGGTCATCTGCAAGTCATGATCAATGTACCTATGAAGTTTCATGATCCTAGGCCCGAGCGTTCTTGAGTTACCGTCTGACAACCACCTGGTGGACGGACGGACCGACCTACCGACCGACATCAGCAAAGCAATATATACCCCCTCTTCTTCGAAGGGGGGCATAAAAATAAATATTTGTGTTTTTTAACTGTTTGCCAAAAAAATTTGGGGGTGGGTGGGGGTATAGTATAGTGTGAGGGTGTGGTGGTCATTTGTGAGATGATCTTAAAAAAAAAAAAATTCGGGGGGGGGGGTCAAGGTAAAATTCAACTTGCTAGGTACAGTAACCTCATGATAGCATGAAAGTATTTGAAGTTTGAAAGCAATAGCCTTGATACTTTAGAAGTAAAGTGGATCGAAACACAAAATTTAACCATATATTCAAAGTTACTAAGTAAAAAAAGGGCCATAATTCCTTAAAAATGACAACCAGAGTTATGCAACTTGTCCTTTTACTGTACCCTTATGATAGTTTGCGAGTGTTGCAAGTATGAAAGCAATAGCTTTGATACTGTAGGAATAAAGTGGACCTAAACACAAAACTTAACCAAATTTTCAATTTTCTAAGTATAAAAAGGGCACATAATTCTGTCAAAATGCACCCCAGAGTTATCTAACTTTGCCTGCCCAGTCCCCTCATGATAGTTAGTAAGTGTTGCAAGTATGAAAGCAATAGCTTTGATACTTCAGGAATAAAATGGACCTAAACACAAAACTTAACCAAAATTTTCAAAACTTTGCCTGCCCAGTCCCCTCATGATAGTAAGTAAGTGTAACAAGTTTGATTGCAATAGCATTGATACTTTCTGAGAAAAGTGGACCTAAACGCAAAACTTAACCCGACGCCGACGCCAACGCCAAGGTGATGACAATAGCTCATAATTTTTTTTCAAAAAATAGATGAGCTAATAATATCTTGAATGAGTTCGAAAATGGTTACGTTTGCTTGAAAAACATGGCTGCCAAGGGGCGGGGCATTTTTCCTTATATGGCTATATATGGCTATAGTAAAATCTTGTTAACACTCTAGAGGCCACATTTAATGTCTGATCTTCATGAAACTTGGTCAGAAGATTTATCCAAATAATATCTTATATGAGTTTGAAAATGATGCTGGTTGGTTGAAAAACATGGCCGCCAGGGGGCGGGGCATTTTCCTTATATGGCTACAGTAAAACCTTGTTAACGGACCAGAACCACTTTTAAACTCAACCATCATATCATTAAGACAAACATTTTGACAAAGTTATATGAAGATTGGGCATGAAATGTGACTTCTACAGTGTTTACAAGGTTTTTCTTATGTTTTGACCTAGTGACCTAGTTTTGACCCGACACGACCCAGTTTCGAACTCGACCGAGGTTTCATTGGGGCAAAGCTTCTGCCCAAGTTTCATAAAGATCTGACAAAAAATGTGGCCTCTAGAGTGTTTACGAAGAAATGTTAACGGACGGACGACGGACAAAGACCGGTCACAAAGGCTCACCTGAGCAATCAGGTGAGCTTAAAATGTCACTTATTATTTGAGAGCATAACATGCCGTCAAACAACAGAAATCATTATGCGAAAAAGACCAAAAAGGCAATTTTCGAGGTTGTTCCATATTAACAGATTTAATTCCTAAACAAACTGCTGACCATCTACAACAGAATTTTTCTCTGATAAAGGTTTTGAACTCGACACAAAGCTTGGTGATCTATAAATATCAAAAGTACAACTCATGTATGTACTCTTATGTGTTTAGAAGGAATACATTAAATAATGCCTTGGTGTAAACAGGCTGTGAACAGACTGTCATAGTTAAAACAGTGCTGTATATTCAAAAGAGGGTTTAATATGACAATTTTTGTTTTATTAAAAAATCCCAAATTTGGTCCATTTTGTCCATAAACAAGATGCGTTTGTGAAACACAATGTCCCCCTATATGAGCTTTGACCTTGAAGGATGACCTTGACCTTGACCCTTCACCACTCAAAATGTGCAGCTCCATAAGATACACATGCATTTCAAATATAAAATTGCTAGCTTCAACATTGCAGAAGTGACATTACATGAGCAATTTTGACCCATATATTTGACCTTGAAGGATGACCTTGACCTTTCACCACTCAAAATGTGCGGCTCCATGAGATACACATGCATGCCAAATATCAAGTTGCTATCTTCAATATTGCAAAAGTATTCATAAAATGAGCGATTTTGGCCACATATATTTGACCTCTGACCTTGACATTTCACCACTCAAAATGTGCAGCTCCATGAGATACACATGCATGCCAAATATGAAGTTGCTATATTCAATATAGCAAAAGTTATTGAAATTTTTTTAAAGTTGGCGCAAACCAACCAACCAACAGACCAACCAACAGACAGGGCAAAACAATATGTCCCCCACTACTACAGTGGGAGACATAAAAAATCCTGAGATTGCCATTTTATCGATTTACAAATCCCAACTTGACATGACTTCTTTCCCAAAATTGCTAAAAAAAACCTGAAATATGATTTAAAAGGACTACAAACTGAGGGTTTTGTACCTCAATTATGTAATTATCTTCATTTTAAATGACACTAAATATTTGCAAACAGTAGTAACAACCATAGAACTGCGCTCGCCTGGCTGGTTTTCATTGATGAATAATTGCTTCATGATTATCGCTTAACTTTATAAGGTGCAACATGTCTATTGCTGAAAAAAACTATTTTTGATTAATCAAATTCTTTGAATTTGAATTTATTTTGCATACATCCATGACATTTTTTTATATATTCTTATGTCAATTCTTTAATTCTTGCATTAACCTTTCCACATCAGAAAATGAAATATTTGCCCACACATTAACAGAAAGATTAATAGTAAGGAGCAAAAAGGTGATCCTACCATATGCACTATAGTAGCTGGAATAGTCCACTGCAGCTTTGGCGGCTGCAGGGTCAGCTGATCCTGCCACTACCTGGCCCTGAGCCAGTCCAACTGGGGTGCTACCATATGCAGCAGCTGCAAGTACACAAGTGGGAAAGCCCATGTATAATAGTAAATGTGTCAAGAACCTCTTGGGTTCTGGTGAATATATTTGTAGTCAGTAGAGCAATGATAGCTCTGATTAGAGTCTTTAGGTCTGGCATTACAAATCGGGTTCATAGTGTTTATTCAATATGATTTTTATTCAAATATCAAGTAACAAAGAGAAAATTTGGGATTAAAAATAAAATAACAAATATCTGGGTATTTATTTTAGTTTAACATTTTGTGGAACTGCTACTTGCAGCAAAAAGCTATTACTTTATATACCTTATGTTGTCAAAAAAAGATTATAACTGACCTAGAAAATACATACATTAATAAATTTCTTAATTTTTTAAGTAATTACTATCGCTTATGAGATTTTCCAAATGTTTAAAAATGTTTTATGTTATAATACGGTAGTGTGTATTCTTAAATAATGTTATATTGTAATAGTTTGTATTCTGGAATATAAGGTCACTCAAGTGAGTGTTTGTTATTCAGAGTTATCAAAAGTTATGGAAATAAACTAGTGATACAGATTTTTAACCAAATATTTCAGACTTGGTTGAGAGATTTGTTTTGACCTACTTTAATGAAGATTGGGCAAATGAAAGTTTAGAAGCTTTTTCTTTAACTTCACCAATATTTGGATCTTTTTTCTTCTAATTTTATTTTTTTCCATAGGCTTTTACATACATACATACACAGCTTTTCAAACAGTTATGTGAAATTCACATATTAGCATTTCAGAACCAGAGTATTTCATGTATAGCTATTTGATGGGTATGTAAATATAATTGTCCCACGTTCATCATACATTCATATACAATTCTAATTGTTTTATATATCCAGTGTTTTAGAACAAAAAACACTAGCTTATTCTAAACAAACTGAATAAATGTTGAATATAAGCATGTACATAATTTATCATAATATTGCACGTAAGTTTTGGATCTTACACATGTTGCTTACTCAGCCACAATATCAGTGAGACAAATGTTCTGACCAAATAATATGAAGATAGGGTAATAAATTTGACCTCTAGAGTGCCAACAAGCTTTTTTCTTCAATTTGGCCTTGTGACCAAGTATCTGTTCCAATGTTACAAAGTTTCAAACTAATCTCATTGGACAACGTTCTGACCATTATCTTGTTTTGCACTCAAGATATCAAAAGGACAAGACTTAAATGACAAGTTTCTTTAAGATTGGGTAGTTTATATGACACTGCTTGTTATCAATTTGACCTAGCAACCAATTTATTGACCTCAATTTTGGAGTGTTATTGCCAAATTTTTATGATGCATGTGGCATTTGTCATAAAAGACGAAACAGCTATTACAAACTCTCACCATTAAGCATGTTCTACTCAGGTGAGCTAAAAATTGCACAAAAAACAAGAGTTTAAATCTCCAACAATGTTGTAAATCTTAGCCTAATCAGCACAATAGCAGAAAAGTATTTTGAAAGCTGTATTCCTTTTCTAGTGTTTTATTACATTTAAACATAGACATCTTTCCATAAGCCAGTAATACAAACAAGAGGGCCTAACAGGCCCACAGTCGCTCACATGAGATTTAAAGGAACTGACCTGTTCTGTGCAGCCCAAGATGTCAACTTTCATGAAGAGTGAACAACAAATGTAACTTTTAGAGTTCTAACAAGGTTTTACTATAGCCAAATAAGGATAAATTTCCCACTCCATGGCAGCCACAATTTTCAACAGACCAAAACCATTTTCGAACACATTCAAGATTGCATTAGAACAAATGTTCTGACCAAGTTTCACGAAGATTGGACTATAAATGTGACATTTCGAGTGTTAATTTTTTTTCACTATAACAATATCATTAAAAATGCCCCCCCCACCCTGTTGGCCATGTTGTTCAACTAACCAAAACCATTTTCGATCTTGTTCAAGATATCATTGGGACAAATTGTCTGACCAAGTTTCATGTTGATAGGACAATCAATGTGGCATCTAGAGTGTTAACAAGGTTTTACTATAGCCATATAAAGAAAAATGCCCTGCCCCTGGTGGCCATGGTTTTCAACCAACCTGAACCATTTTCGAACTCATCCAAGATATCATTAGTATGAATTTTCTGACCATAAAGATGGGAGAATGAATGTGGCCTCTAGAGTGTTAACAAGGTTTTACTATAGCCATATACAGCCATATAAGGAAAAATGCCCTGCCCCCTGGCGGCAATGTTTTTCAACCGACTGAAACCAATTTCGAACTAGTCCAAGATTTTATTGGCTCAAATGTTCTGACCAAATTTCATGAAGATCGGGCAATAAATGTGGCCTCTAGAGTGTTAACAAGGCAAATGTTGACGCTGCAGGACGCACGACAGACAAAAGGCGATCACATGGTGAGCTAAAAATAAAGTTTTGATAATATCCATGAAATTCAACTACCACACTAAATTATAATGAAATAGAAGTTATTCCCAAGAACCAAGAAGTGAGGACCAATCAAAGGCAAGCATGATACAACTGTATCATATATAGTGACAGCCTAGATTCAGCAATGTCTGGTCACTTAATTGTATACAACACCATAAATATATTGCCAGTACATGTAAACATTTCACTAAAATCACTGAGAAATGGCTATGTGCACTGTTTCTATACCACTGCATGACTCCAGAAGTGTATTTATCAAAGCTGATAGGGTTTGTTTTATATTTTATGGTTTATTTGATTTATTGCAATTAATTCCCTATTTATTGGAAGGAGGGAGGATGAAGTGCCAATTTAAGAATGCTAAAACAAAGCATTTAAGAAAATTCAACAGTTTCAAACTGAACCTTAACACTGCCCAAGTCAACCTCCTCACACATCCATCAGAGTGTACTGTGTTACCTAAGAGCATGGCCGACTGACCAGCAGGGAGTAGTACAGGGACACCTGGATCCGCTACACCCTGTGGAACAAGGGCCCCAGGGGCTTGAGCTACATAAGGGCTAGGGTAATACGACAATGCCTTAGCGGCCTGAGGGACATGGCTGGGGAGGGAGGCACCTGTTAAGGGGAGGCAACTGATAGTTGTCCATTATGGAAGCTTTGAATGTTAAGCCATTGATTTTCTTTAAGGAAACTTTGGCCAAACAGAGCCAAAAGGAAGCTAAAAGTACCTTTTTTGCACTGTGTTATTCTAATATTGAATTATTTTTTTTGTTTTGTATTCCAATTTAGATTGATTTACATTTGTATTAAATGAACAATTTTCTTCTATTCTGATCAAGATGTTTATACAAGTCATAAGACATTAGACTATTTTTCAATTTAAATCAGTTAAAACTTGTTAGAAAAGTTTAGTACATAAGTTAATGCATAGAACTAAACAACTATTTGTTACAATTCAACAGGCCAGGGCCCCATAAACAATTGTTAAAACTGCTTTATGCTTTCAAAGAAACAGATACAGAAATCCAATAGCCTGACAATATATATAATGAATTTCTAGTAGCAAGGATAACATTTCACCAGCCCCCGATTGTTAGCATGAAGACTGACCCACATGGAATTATCGTCTATTTCATTGCTCTAAGCTACTGCCATGAAGATCAAGCAATACATGAATGCATCTTTTAAAAGGAAAATGCCATTACCCCAAAACTAAGCTTGCTAGATAAATACATGGAATGGAAACTTGTTGTTACTTGTTTCTAAAAGGAATTTATTATAACATGAATTGTAAGAAATCAATTCCAGTCTCATTTTAATTTGGTCAAAACATCTTTGTTAGCTTCAGCGATTGTGTACTTTGTTTTATTTGAACATTTAAGGACTCATCACCATACAAAAATATGCAATCAATTACAGCCACCAATCTAAATTGATTTTACCGAGGGACTTCTGCTAATGGCACGCTGAAGGCACACAGACACTCACCAGTGAATTCGGCATAGCCTGGTCTCGGAGCACCCTGCTGAACAGCCACACTAGGGGCCCCATATGTTGGTGAGGTGTAACCTAGAGTGCTGACCGGCTGGCCAATGGGCCCTGGGGGCATCTGGGGTGGGGGCTGGGCTGCCCCTGGGGGAGAGGCTGCGTACTGGTAGGCAGGGGCCCCATGGGGGGCCTGGAACTGCTGGGCAGAGTACCCTGGGGCTGACATGGGCTGAGCCATGTATGGTGAAGACACAGGGGCCATGCCTGCTTGCTGTGGGGGTGGAACTCCACCAGGCGGCCACCCTGCGGCTGCAAATCAGGAGAAGAACAGCTGGTAAATCCATGGTTGAATGAAAACTGTCAGCCACAAGGAGAAAAGTGCCTCAAAAGGATAATTTTGGTTTACCATATTCCTAAAGGGCAATTGCTTTGCTGCACAATACCCATTGTCATTTCATTTGACTGTTTTTTATGAAGCTAAGAAAATATCAGATAAAAATAGTTGGTACTGCTCAAATGCCATTTTCAAATACTCAAAGAGATTTTACATCATAATTCTGCAGATAAAGTAAAACAGACACTTGGGAGAAATATTACTATTTTCAACATTTCATGACGTTTGACAAACATCACAACTTATTGACAAAGAGCCTGAAGCTGCAGGTATACTGGCAAGTTTTAGATAATTCAAGAAAATTTACGCCACAAGTACTTTGGCTATTATAGGTATTATTAAATATGACTAATTACTCATCTTAAAAAACATCTGATGAAAACTAGTGGATGCTGAAACTAACATAAACACCAAATTCAGATACATTTAAGGTCCAAACTTGTTAATACTTTTCATGTCATTTATCTCACTGACAAAGGCTCAAAGTGTTTAGTGTTAATGTTATTCCTGTTTTTCCCCTTCTCATGATTACGTTATTTGTTTTACAGAGGAAGGCTAATGGTCATCATATCCGATGGTTTCACTGAATTAAGGTCTTCTGTTTCTATTCTTATTATGATTTGTGATTGTTATCAGAAAAGAAGTGTTATACTTTTCATGATTTTGTCAGTTGCATTTTGGTTTCACTGTGGAAGGTTTCATGATATTAATGATTTTACTAGGTGTTTCACTGATTTAGATTTTATCGGGGTTTCAAGATTTGCTACTGGTTTAACTGATTTAAACTTTTTGCTTTTTATGATTTTCACTAGGTTCAAATTATGAAAGCTTTATGCTTTCCATAATTTAGGTCATTGGTTTGACTTAAAAAAGGTAAAATGCCTTTCATGATATGTAATGTATAATTGGTTTTCATTGATATTTATGCCAACAATGATTTTTTACAATTGGTTTCACTCATTCACACTTGAATCTTTGCATGATTTGCTATTGGTTTCACTGATGAAACTTTTATACAATATTATGTCATTCATGTTAGTGAATCTTGTATGCTTTTATCTTAAGTGTCACAGACAACAGTTCTGGTTTCTATGTGTATGCTATTGACCTCCCTTATTAAAGTGATATTATGGGCATTTTTCACTGTTGAATTGAGCTGAAAAGAATTAACAGGTCAAAAGCGTGAGTTAAAATGTGGTTACTGACAAATTATCTGCAACTCATCTTGCTACCAGTTGTTTATAAAAATATATTTAATTTTATAAATTTTACGTGACCCACCCAGTCCTGTAAGCCGAAATGATCCGTAAAACAAAATGGTGTCTTTGTGTCATATAAACGCATCTGCACTAAAACTAAATTTAGGTTCACATGGTACATGCGTGATCAGTTGTCAAACGACAGTACGGTTGCATTATGTTTCTCTTTCCGAGGTATTGTTTTAGTATGTTGATGCTGCATTAACAAATATAAGTGTATATGAAGTGAAAACACCAAAAATAAATAACGGTTGCGATAGACACCTATTAACTGTTAGATGCCCATAATATCACTTTAAGGTATATGCCATTCATGGTTAAGTTGTTTGTACATGTACCTAAACTTAACATGACATAGATATCATATACCAATAAGTTGTTTTATAGGATACATGTAGTTGAATTCAAGATTTTCACAAACTAAACACAGCTCTTGATCTTACAAATAGTTTTTTACAAGGATTACTATTGACAGCTCAGCATTCCTCTAAAGAAGAGGCAATGCTGTTCAATATTTATTGCTGTAAATGGCTCTTGCAAACAGTAGATATTAAAGAAAGCACTTCTTTCAATACACATATATGCAAAAAAAAATACAATGGTTACAATGGTGCAGCAATTTACATGTATTAGCATTAGCTTTGCAGTACAGCTTCATATAACCATAAGCAAAGTAGCAATACCCTATTCATATAGGCAGTAGATTGCAATTATATTTTTGTTTCATATCCATAACCAGAACTCATAATAAGATAAAATATGTTTGGGCCATGCTCTGTGAAAAAGGGGTTTAATGCATGTGCGTAAAGTGTCATCCCAAATTAGCCTGTGCAGTCCACAGAGGCTTATCAAGAACAACACTTTCAGCTTTTACGATATTTTATGTTTAAAGAAAGTCTATTCTTAGCAAAAAATCCAGTTAAGCCTGAAAGTGTTGTCCCTGATTAGCCTATGCAGACAGCACACGCTGATCTGGGATGACACTTTACGCACATGAATTAAACCTCTATTTTCACAGAGCACGGCTCATTTAAAAAACAAGAGCACCGCATAACGGTGCCAACGCTCGGCTGCGAAAGCTTGTCAGAATATTTTTAATTTTTTTTAGAGGTTACAGTGACCTTGACCTTTTACCTAGTGACCCAAACTTGGGTGTGGCGTGTACAACTCATCAAGGTGCACCTACATATGAAGTTTCAAAGTTGTAGGTGGAAGCACTTTAATTTTAGAGCCAATGTTAAGGTTTTAGCACGATGCCTACGGCGGACCGCTGACGGCGCACGGGGGACGAAACGACGAGCTGGCTAAGACAAAACCTCCGAAAACAGCCGAGCTAATAACATGCCATAAATTATTGCTTATTGGCCAATTAACCAACAATATGAGATTCTAATGTAAAGGAATTAAATCATTAGCGCTTAAGCATGATTTTTTTATAACCATACATCATTTGGACACAGTGCGATGCTTAAATAATTAATTGATCTGAAATGACTTTTTGCAGCTGATATTCGAAGCATGTCTTATGAGTTGCATCATGAAAATGGGTTTATGCCATATGTAGCTTGTATGGCTCCCGACCAGTCTGCGCAATTGCACAGTCTAGTCAAAAGGTACGGTGTCTTCCTTAAAGTATGCAACATTTTTAGGTCTCATTGGCAGTTAGCATAGTTCCTGGCCCAAATGCGCTGAGTCTCTTCTAGAATTCTAGAAGAAGCATGTTTTTGTTTTGTTTTTATTTGACCTGGTGACCAAGTTTTTGACTCTGTTGTGAAATCAGCTGTAACATCATTGGCACTATGGGACCAATGTAATGACCATGTTTCATGTCATGAAGAATTAACAATAAATATTGCCTATTGCCTCTAATGTTTGCAACTTTTTTTATTTAAACTACTGCCCTATTTTTAAACCCCAAGCAACCCAGTTACAAACTTGGCCAATATATGATTCAGATAAATCTTGCATGTTGATTTTTTTTTAAAGCTGTATCCTATATGTATATTCACAAATCAGTGAATGAAATATGCCCAATCCTGCAAGCTCTGCACAAACAAATTCTGAGGCGGTCTTACTAAAATTCTTTATCATTTTCTTGTACTTTAAGTAAAAATTGTCTTCAAGTTATAATACAACTTAAGAATTTTGGCTTGCTTGGTCATGATGGTAATACCTTGGCTGTGTTGAGCTGGGGGCCAGGAGGGGGGTGCCCCGGGTTGGGGCTGCTCTGCCTGGTACTGGGGCTGGTAGTGCATGCCCCCTGGTGCCCCGTACTGACCCCCTGGCGGACCTGCGTGACCTGCCGGTGGAGACTGCATCACCTGCTAATAGAGGAAAGAGAAATGTAAGCTACTGCTTTCAGAGCATAGAAAACAAGAGTTAATTGTTTAATGGTTATGCTTCTTCTAGTTCAAAATCTAGACATATATTGCAAATATGGGGGAAGATTTAATTTAAAATGTTGAACATGGAGAACAGAGTAAAGTAGGTTAATAACAGACTAACCAACGTTACCATACCGATAGAACTGCTATCTATTACAATGGGATTTTTAATTACCGTAATTACTTAAGTTTTCAGACACTTAAAAATATTTTTTTAAATCCTGTCTGAAAATTTAGATAGGAAAAACACTTTTAAAATACAGGTGTCTGAAAATTTATTGAAGCTCTTAAAATATCAAATAGACCATCAAATACAAGTATGCAATATGTATAACATCCATTGTATTAATGACTAATATCACGGGCCTTATTTCTAAAAATACTGCAGTAGCTTGACCTTTCACTTCTTAGTATGTTATCAATTTTATAGGTAGAAATTTGTGCAAATGCATCTGAAGCTGCAAATTACAAGAGGCGTTGGACTTTGAGACCTCCAGGTTGACAAATCCATATACATTAGCCTCCTTGTGCAATTAAGTTAATGCAATAAAACCGGACATGTGCCATTTGGAATACAATAAATTTTCAACACACAATTTAAAATCTATTCTTCTCTTTGTTTTGTTTGCATAACTCTATACAAAATCTTTTTAAGGCAACAATACACATTGTAACAGAGCCCATTCCTTCACCCCCACTGACCTGCTGACCCCAGTGCTGGTCCTGACCTCCCCACATCTGGTCCTGCCCATGACCTCCATGACCCCCGTGGTGCTGACCACCATGCTGTGGGCCTGATCCCCCATGGATGCTCATTTCAACCTGCTGCATCACATGGGGGTTGGGCATGCCCATACCGCCCTGGGGCTCATCATTTCCAGCGCGGTCCCGGGGCGTCGCACGTTTGCATTCAACCTACACAAACACAAGGGCAGTCACTGTTCAAGTGTTATTGTAAGTGTGGAAATTAGTAACATCTCATATACTACTATATATTTTGAGTTTAGAGAGTAATGTTGATCTAAAATTACAGTTCAAGTAAAATTGCCATGCAGTCATGTCTGAATCAAAAGTGTCCAGATCATTTTCTGATCAAACATATATGTCATAATTTTTTCTCAAAAAGCAACAACTATTTAATGAACACAAAGTCATGCTGCATCCAGTTTTACTTGAACGCCCTTGATTTTTTATTTCAAACCCAAACTTATACTTAACCTGCAAAAAGATCAAATAACCAAAGTGTAACTAAGTTTCAACACCATAAAATGGTGAATTTTTCAAGCAACCTTTGATGATGTTGATTTCACAACATTGTCTAACATTATTTTTTTTATATCTATAGCAGAACTCATATTGTATAATTATAGTTATAAAATGTAATACACACAACTGACAATCATATTATTTTAAAAATAACAGACCTTCATTATAAAAATGAAAATATCTAAATAGAAAAGGTAAATATCATATGTGTTCTTCTGGTTTTAAAGATTTTGCTGAGAGATTGGCAATTTTATTCCCCAACATAGTGAACAAAGTGGAATGTTCTGATAATTTATCATTACAAAACAACAAAATGTAATTAAATGGTTAACATGTGAACCCTTACTTTTATTTATAGACAATACTGATCAAACCCAGAAAAACACAAAAACAGAAAGGAACAAATGCTTAATCAATATTTAACATAACATAGTTAAACCTATACAAATATCACATGGACATTTTTTTTTAACTCTCCTTACTTTTCAATACATACCGTAAATATTGATAGGCTACTATAATATTTAAAACTGTTAACTGCAGCATATAGATTCTAATCAAAATATATGAAAATACACTTCATTATTTCAATTTAAGGAGTATAAATATTAAAACTATAAGCTAATTATTTCAGTCTGTAACCACAGAATGTATACTTAAACATATAATTAACAAGGCTATTGTCAAGCAATATGGTCCCCTACAGGCTCAAAAATTTGACAGAAATTCCACCATTTTCAGATTTTTTTTTTTTTTTGGTTATCATAGCGACCACAATTTTTGACGTAGGAACAAAATGAAATGACGTGCATAATGTCCATATTGCCATCAATCCATGTTGCAAGTTTCATGTAAAAATATAAAGAACTTTTAAAGTGATCGCAGGATTCAGAAAACCACCATTTTCAGCAGTATTTCTAGTCTATTTGTTGCCATAGCAACCATAATTTTTGACGTAGGAACAAAATGAAATGACGTGCATAATGTCCATATTGCCATCTATCCATGTTTCAAGTTTAATGAAAAAATATTAAGAACTTTTAAAGTTATTGCAGGATCCAGAAAAGTGTGACAGACAGACACACAGACAGACAGATGGACACACAGAGCGCAAACCATAAGTCCCCTCCGGTGAAACCGGAAGGGGACAATAAATGATAAGAAAAATTTTCTGGAACAATAAGCCCACCTTATATTGTGTATTTAGTTTACATATATCAATTATAAGCAATTGTGTTCACAACTATTTATTCATGTCATATTCTACAATATACTACATGTATCACTCACAGGCATGTGTATTACATGTACTTATTACTATATAACAGCAAACCTTATAAAAGCTAATTAATAATAGGCAACAGTGGGCATAAATTTATATGGGTACATAATAATTATGCATGATTCTATATTTATTAAACATATATTAATTGTAACTAATTATATTTTGTTAAACATGATGTTGCAAGACAAATTTATGTCTATATCAATAATTATTAAAGATGTTTGGAAATCAAAAAAAATAATGTAAGGGAAATGATTACAGTTATCACTTAACTGTGAATTAATCAGATATTATATTATATTATTCCCATAAGTGCCAGCCCGTCAGACCTGACCGACATTTTTTTAGACAGGTTCGATTGATAATGCTTTATTGCCGGTCCGAATGTTCGGAAAAAATTCAAGAGCAAAATATCTTTAATTTCATGAAATTAAAACCTGAAAATTAAAGAGAGCTAATATGAGCTATGAGCAGAAACAATTATGGTTACATTCATGAAATGTTACTGCACATGCACACAGAACACTTCCTTCTATGCAAGCAAATATGTCAATAGCTTTTATGGAAAAACTAAAACACATTTTGAAACTCAGATTGTTGTAATCGGGGTATTTACAGTTCGTTCCTGATCAAATATACACTTCATAGTGCTTTTTTCATTGATTCAATTATCTTTGTGGCTAGTTTGTTGACATTTGTAGTTTTATTCCGATTCATCATATAATTTTGCGACCAGGTAATATTTGACATATACATTTTCCAATTACTGATAATTGCTTTGTGCTTTATGAAGCTTAGTCTGTTAAATTATGTAATTAATATCCCAGGTGTGTTATGTTGTTTAAGGTACTTTATTGATTCTTAATAAGTATAAATGTGATTTTTTGTGTAACAATAATTAATTTACCTTGTTCAGTCACTGTCACACTTAATTATCAGTATCTGGGCACATTTGTTTTAACAGTAATTTGCATACCAGTATACAATTATTGAATTTATAATTGAGAAATTGCATTGTTTTTAACTTATTTTTCGGTTTAAATATTTTTCTTTAGAATGATGTGAGTGTGTTGTGTTTTGTTAGTGTTCATAAGCAAAATAAGTCTCAATTTTGTATTTTGATTTTTTTGGTAGTGTTACGGATATGTTAATACAACAGACATCTCCTCTCACCTGTATCATCAACTATTTTAATAGCTTTTCTATTATCTTTCATAGCAATTCAGATGATCATAGATTAACATTTTTAGATGTCATGCAAAAACTAGTGTTCAAGTTTAAAACCCCGATTATCTTGTCATTTGACCTGTAAATCAATAGGCTCCTTTTTTCTTCCCAAGTTAGCATACCAATTAAAATAGATTCTAGAGATGTGCAGAAATTAATGGTTAACTGACTGACCAAACAACCATCTGATTAACAAATTGCAAGGGCAATATATCATCACGTCTTATAACAGAAACATTATAATGTGATTGTTTTATATGTCATTATGTGTAACTTTGCCTTTTGCAAAGCAACTATTGTACAAATATTATTTAATTAAATTAATAAAAATATTAAAACACAAAAAAAGAAATTAAATACTTAAAATACTTATAAAGTTACATTTCATTTGCATGCATATAACTTAAATTGTAGCTTTTTTTATATATATATAATTGTACAAAAGATTCTTCTATAACTTGTCTGCTTAGATAAAGGAACGTATTTGCTATGGCCTCTTTCCTAAAAGACATTTTCCGACATTTTAAAATTGGGCCAATTGTGGAATCTCTGTTACTGTTAAGCTTACGGAATCAATTAAAAACAGCCAATTCGTTGAATTAATGTCCACTGCCTTATTAATTGTGTTTATTGATGGGTGCAGAACTAAAAGAAAAACCTTATTGGAAGGGATGTGCCTTTTTCTGACTGATTTGAATCGGCGATGCATCTGCAGCAGGCAAGAAAATGCTAATTACATTCTTGACATCAGTTACAGTAACATCATACAACAAAGGGAATTAACTGTTATTGAAGAAAGTGTAGGTTTATGATTCTTATGCATGGCACTTTTCCTCATTGATATCTATACACCCATGCAAGGCACTTCTCATTGCTGTCTATACACCCATCAAGTTTTATGTTGAAGTCTTATATAGTTTTGAGATTCAGCCCTGAAAAGTTTGTTACAGACTGACGGACCGACAAAGCCAAGCTATGCCTCCGCCTATTGCCGGGGATTATAACACCATAGTGTAAGTACTTGTACAATAGTTCTTCACATACTTTCATGCTGTAATGGATTATTGAATGTAAAATTATATCTTTTCTGCAATAAATAACTGAAATCAACCTCATTACTGTTAAGAAAAAAGCTATCACTATATGTATGCAAATGTAAACACAAGCTGAAATGGCCTAAGTTGCTTAAGTAATAAATAATAATATATGTTCATCAACAAACTTTCAAAACTCCCTGAAAATATTTTCATAAGAAATATCATAGAAAAAATACCGTAAAGTCTAAAAATAACAAGAATAGAATGACTGTATTTGCATAAAACAGTAACTACATGTGTATTGAAAAGTAAGGAGAGGAATCAACAGTAACTTCTTTCTTAACGCAAAAAGTCATACAATATTAACAAGTAAATCGCAATAAAATGAGCTTATAATGTAACCTTTTTCCCATTGAAGTTAATAAAATGCTCTCTGCATACGGCATTTACAGCGTCGTCCGTCTCAAATGTCAGGAACCCGAAGCCTAGAGGTGATTGGGTAAGAAATACCGTACACTAAATGCGTTCTCAATCATATCATTATATTCTATGTCTTTAACTGTGGATGTAAATTCTACATCCACCCAGTTGAAGTGTCTAAATTGTTAGTAGAACTTATCATCTATCATTCCAAGATGTTCTTAACCATAAATTTCAAAGTATGAATACACTATTATGATCTTTTATATACACAAACTAGTCAATATTTGCCTACCCATATTAACCTCTATACAATATAATATATAAATCACATCAGAAAAGTATATAAATAAGTAATTTTTTTGGAAAAGACACAAATAAATGATAAAAAATAATTTGTATCGAAATCATTTTTCATTTTATATCTATCAGAACCATTTATGATGAGAGTTTTTGCTATTCAAAGGCTCCATGAAGCTAAAACGAAATAAGAACATGATTAGAACACAACATTTTAAATGAAGGAAAAAGGACAATATTGAATTTAGGTATAAGTTACACTCTAGGAAAACCAGGCTTAATACATGTGCGTAAAGAATTGTCCTGGATTAGCCTATGCAGTCTGCACAGGCTAATAAAGGAAGTCTCATCTAATAAAAAATCTAGCCCAGATGGAGAGTGTTGTCCCTGATAGCCTATGCACATCTAAATTGCTATTTTGGGACAATATGTACTTTACACAAATGCATTTAATCTTGTTTTCTTAAAAACCGGCTCATACATGTATAGACTTTTTAAATCATAACATATTTGTAGGTGCTTAAAGAGTTTGGGCCATGAAAAATGAGTTATGTTTTACAAACAATGATGAGATAAGGGAAAAAAATAATTTAAAATACTAATATAATACTATCATAATTATGCACTTCACATGTGATCTCAATTTAATCTAAAATTTATGTAAACTTTTACTTTTGTAACTGCATGTCACTTTTTGTATATTTTTTTCAGCATTAAAATAAGGAACTCCAAGAAAAGAAAACAAAAGGCATGATAATACAGTTGATTATTACAAAATATCTGGTTTAAAATATGAGCTATTACTGGTATAAACACATAAAAGGGTTAAACTATACTACAATAATATGTGTGTGTTTAATAAAAGAAAACAATCAACATGTCGGTGTTTAATATTAGTAATACAGAATCAACTGTGTTTAAGTGTACAGCAAACTAAATGAGGCAATACCGTCTAACCTGACGCTAATCAGTTATTTTTATTACAACTGAGTTAAACAGTAACCTGCCTTATATGGCCAGTATATTTCACAACAATAGCCATTTTTCAACTGCTTAAAGCTGTCACAAGGAAGTCATTCCAAGGTGAATAAAGTTAATATTCAAATTGTACTGGGTTGTATGTCACACACCTCTGAGCCTGACGTCATAGCATCTATCATAAATCTATAAAGAACATAAGGAATCTGATTTCAGTAACCGCCTTTGATACTATTAAAAGGGTCCACTGTGAGGAAACAAATACTTAGTTGTTGAGATTTGTTTTGCTGTGATAACTACAGGAAAATATTCAAAATAAACTACGTGAAAAAACTTAACATGTTTAAAATAATTATTACTGATTAAAGTATAGCTAATTAGTATTTTACAATTCTACCATACAGATATTAATATGGATTTGAAAATATCAGATTTAGATTTAATGCATCTTTTCTATTGTATAAAACAAGGGATAAAGGTACTTTAGGCCATACAATCCCAAAGCAGTGGGCTTTTTACAGAGGCCATGTGTAAACAACAATATCTTTTGTAAGTAATTTTTGATGGCAATCATAATGTCCTCAAATGTGAGCGTAATAAATAGATCTTTATTACTATACGGTGTCCAGTGTTTTTTTTCTCAACATTTTGTTAATGGGGGTGGGTCCCTTGAAATTCAGAAAAATTGCGTCATTTTGATAAAAACTGGGAAATTAGTGTTGTTCATTTTTTGCTTACAAATACTCTAAAATTGAGAATAAGTGATTTAAACATTAAATTGACTAAGGTTCAAGTTATAGAGCAAGATTTGAAATTAATTTATTATTGAGACTTATTTTTTTTTTTTTAAATTTCATCTTCAACAGGGAATGGTCCCCTTACTGGCCCTGAATTTGAACCAAAAAAACACTGGTGTCACTGAATCAACACTTAACTATCGAGCATTTATATAAGCAGGGGATAAAGGGATTAGTGACAGTATGTTTTGGCCAAATGGAGATTGACTCACCACTTAAATAGCAAACTTTATAAAGCATGTCTAAAAGTCACCATTTTTGCTTAGCTGAACATGGTGTTTCATATACATTATTACTACATGAACATGCAAGTATAAAATACATGTACATGTATATTACTTGAAACATTAAAGGATTATAAATGGTTTTCATTTTAGCGTTTGTGTTGTTTAATGATGATGATACTATCAGCTGACCAATTTTCTAAAGCGTTCACCAGCCTTAAGGAGCCATCTGCATTCAGAGACCTCTTTAACCACTTCCCTTGGCTGGCTGCTTAACCCTTTACCACTTAAAGCATATTTTGACACATTTGTAGTCCCTTAGAAAGTTAAATTTAATTAACAACCTTTCTTACTAGATTCAATTTTAAAGGCTGCATTTCCAACTCTTAGATATTGATAAGCAGCAAACAGCATAAACCCTGAAAGACTGCGTGCAAGCTGTTCTGGTTTTATGCTGTTTGCACATCGCTTCTGAGTGGGAAAGGGTTAACACAGGTAATACTGTACATTATTATGTGAGGGTTTGAAAGGAAAGTCCATAACAAACACAAATATCCTGGCTTTAGATCTATGTTGTTCATTAATAACTGTAAAGCAAACAATAGAAAACTCCTAGCACCAACTTTGATACATAGTTTTAAAGGCAATGCAACAAAAAGATATTTTTTACATTACAAGAAACTGTATCCCATTTCCATGCAATAAGACTTACTAATAACAATATGTGCAAGCAAATAAGGGAAATCTAGGAACAAAAGATATAGATAGCTGCTACAAAGGTTATGGGTGTCAGTCAAAAATCATTTCGAACAACTTGTATTACACTTGAACATTATGAATACTATGCTTCTACAATTGCAGTTATTTTCCCCTTATGAAGTTAGTAGTAGTCATCATAACATAACATTATCATCCTCCATTGAAGTTTTTTATCCATCATGCAGATTTTATCCACCCTCTATTAAAAATTGGTGTACACAAATTTCCTTTAAATGACAATTTTTTTCTTACACTTGTGACAAATCTCTGGCAAAACCTGGTTTAAACCATTTGAATAAACTATTGTTAGCCTTTGCAGAAGAGATAAAGTTGTAAAGAAAAAATCCAAAATAGCAGCCCTGGGACAATACGTAAGGCGCATGCATTGCGCAGGGCTTAAACACAAAATTCTTATACTATGGGGAGGGACCTATTTTCCTTGGCCACTTCTGAAAGGGCAAGACATCCTTTCACAGTTTCCTGTGGAAACCATACTTTAAATGATTAAATTTATTCTACAAAAGCGTGCAATGCCAGCGCCCTCACACTACTTTGGGGCTAGGGGTCCGCAGCCCTTAGGAGGGGGAATTTTCTTTTTGGGGGATTTTTTTACTTTCTCTTTCATTATTACATTTGTACATGTTTGCACTATATTCATTGCATTTTTCATAATTTAGTATGTTTCAAAAAATTAAATTGAAATAGAATTGAGATATAATAATCATGAGACACATCTTTCAATAAAAAAAAAAAAAAAAAATTATATTTTTTTTTTAGGGGGAGTTTTTCCCCCAAAAGGGGAAAAAAGTATACTTTTCAGAAGGGGGACTGCCGCCGAAATTCGGGGGCAGATTTGATAGATTTAGGGCCCTGATTGCTAAACAAAACTAGAAAATATTTATTTGGAGAAGTCTTGTATATTTTACCACAAATACAACTATTTATTACACTAATATTAGTTCTGAGCAGACAAAATATGAACTCCTTAATGGATGGATAGCAACACACATACAAGCCCCCAAATCGCTCCAAGTGCTTCACTGTACATAAATAAGCTTACCAAGAATAGAATAGACATGCACACATTTTTTTATTAGTTGTATAAGTTGTTAAAGATCCAGGTCAGTTTGTAATGCTAATAATAAAGTGTCAACAAGATTATATATGTTGTTCCTTAGTTCAAAAGTCAAAAAGAAGACTAGAAAACTATTGACTAACTGTAATAATGTCCGTGTTTTTGCACAAGTTTGCAGTTCTCAAATACTAAAACAAATTATTTAGAATCTTTTTCTTCTTTACAAACACTGAGCAGACACACCCAAATCTGTGATAGCTTGAAGTTACAGGCACAAACCAGGAATTTCATTAAGCCACAAAAGCAGGTTATTTGGATAAAACTCCGATTGATTTGCTGTAGAGGTCTTTATTTTATACAAACAAGTGTGCCATGGGCCCTTAGACGCTTACCTGAGACCAAAAAGAACTAAACTATTCTAAGGCGAAGGAGTTCATAATAATAAAAGTTCTTAATGAAACATTTAAATTCCTTTTACATTTTTATATTCAACTGAGATGTCATTAAAACAAACGTCCTGACAGAGGTTGATGAATGTTCGACAAAAGAAGCAACTTATAAATTGTTATCATGCTATTTATTATTTGAACTAGTGACCTAGTTTATAAGCACACATGACACAGTTTCATTCTCAGCTTTTAATTGTAACGAATCTTTTGTTCAAGTTTCATGAAGATTTGCCAATCAATAGGGACACCGACAATAGATTAACAAATTCTCACTATACCCAAAAACGGAAAATTACCAAGCCACATTTTTCAAAGAACCAGAACCATTTTTTAATTTAACCAAAAATTCACAGGAATTAAGGTTCGGACCAATTTCATTAAGATTGGACAAGAAACGTGACTTTTAGAGAGTTATAAAGGTTTAACCTAAGGAAAACTGTGGCAATGTTTTTCAATGGACCTAAACTATTTTTGATCTCAGCCCAGATATAACTGGGCCAGCAGGAACCCTGACTGAGCTGAGAAACATTATTGATTAGAACAAAGGTTCTGACACAATTTGGTGAATGTGACTTCTAAAATGTGAACAAGCTTTGTATTTAATTTGACCTACTGATCTAATTTTTGACCTCACATGGCCGCAGGAGTCCCTGTTTTTCAAGGAACTGGCACCATTTTCAAACTCTGCCTAGATATCATAAGAACAAATGTTTGGACCAAGTTTCATGAAGATAAGGCTAAAAATGTAACTTCAGGAGTTTTAACAAGGTATAACTAAAGTCATATAAGGAAAACTACTCCACCTACTGGTGGCCATGGTTTCCAACCAACTGTAACCATTTTCAAACTCAGTGGAGATATTATTACAGCAAATATTCAGACAAAGTTTCATGAAGACTCCACAATAAATGTCACTTACATTTACATGCTTTTTCCTTCATTTGAACCAGAGACCTAGTTTTTTTACCTCACTTGACCCAGTCTCTATCTTGTCCAAAATATCATTGGGACACATGTTCTGACAAATTTTGATGAAGATAGGACAATATATGTAGCCTCTTGAGTGTAAGCGAGGTAAATATTGACGACAGACAACGCAAGAATGACAAAAGGTGATCAAAAACGCTAACCACAAGCACACAGTGCTCAGTTGAGCTAAAAAATAAACAAAAATGTTTGAATTTTGAATAACACGTATTAAAATCCTTAAGCACCAAACATTTTTTAGCTGGGTGCCTGTACCCCCCTCCGACCAATGGATCCTACCACTTGGAGCCCAACTGGCGGAGCACCAGAAAATACACTTATGAAAAAGCTTCTTCTTTAAAACTTGGTGAATCCATTGACCAACACTGGTGCCAAAAGACTTAGTGTTACAATGTACAAACTAGATACTATATGTATGACAAGCAGTTACATTTGTCTTTCAGCAATAAATTTTTAAGATGACTTCCTAGGATTACGCATTTCTTACGTACAAAAAACTATTGTCTTAAACAGTTAACAAACGCAAAACATTAAATTTAAGAAGCCACAGACATTATAACACAGTCTGACACAACGTGCAACAATATTATCCATTTATAAAATCTTAACATGTTATGAAACCTGTACTTTGTCTACAGCATGCATATATAAACATGCATCCTAATGATAATTAATTCATCCACATGTGAAGTGCTAATATCTGAAGTTTTCTCTAATCATAACCTTTTACTATATATTTAACATGTGACACTATCATGAATATGTGTAAAACAGTAGCATCTATAGTCATCAGTGAAAACCACACCTAATATCATACGATTCTTAAACACTGCATTCTATACGGTTAATATACAGAACTTTATGTCATGCCCGTATATTTTTTATCAATATAACGATTTACACATAAAACCTCTAAGCAGACACATAACATCTGCATTTGTTTCATAGCACTTATTTTAACAGGCTAAATATTTAAGGAATACTAACAATACATTAATCTGGATAAAACCCTACTTTATCCATTTTGTGAAAAACAAACTGTAATGTTCTAACATGCTTCGTTTCTTAATAATACTAAACAAAACACATACCTAAATCATCAGAATTTTGTAATTTTGCAACGGAGAGTAGTGTTGTTATTGTAAATAGATACCCTTACCAATCGCCATGAAAATGACTCACACTTTATTTTGAAGCCCCATATGGACCAGAGCTTTTGTAACACAGATAATATAGAAAAGTAATTTATAATTCAAATGATTAAGTGTCTTTGTCTGCTTGCAACTTACCTCTAGATCTCTGTTTGTCATTGTCGTACATCACTTTCACGTCCAAAACCTTCAAAATGAACAGAACAGAATAGTTTGTTTGTTATAAAATAATAACATGTGTCTAAAAAAGCATGACGTGTATAATATTTCAAAATTACAAGAAAGTCATGGTATTAGAATTGTTTACCCATTATAAATTTCTACTTCTGTAACCTGTTGACAATCTAATTCTAATAAAAACTTGCAAAGTTAGTAAAAACTCAAATACCATTCACATTGATTATTTGAATGGCAAAAACATAATTAGCGAGAATCCCATCTATTTAATGAGTCATAAGTCGGCTTGCACCCGCTTTCTGACACTGCTACCTGTTGAACGAAGCCTTAACCTGCAGGTAAGTGCATCGAGGATTTATGACTGAGGATGATGTGTCTTGCACATATGAGTCATGTTCTAAGAAAATAGGGCATAATGCATGTGCGTAAAGTGTCATCCCAGATCAGGGGACAAAAATATTTCTAAACTGCGCTCGTCCTGCAGGACAAGTGCATTAAAATTTTCACTCGTCCTGCAAACACATGCACTTGTCCTTAAAATATGGGTGAAATGAAGATTGCAAAGGGCTGATATGACTAATAAAGTTTCTTGTATCACTGCTAAATTGCTGCTTACTCAGTTGTTCATGCCAGCTGATCACAAAATAAATGTTAAGCAGTGAAATAAATTACTTTATTTATGAGGAACACACAATAAATAATTGAAGACAATTTTGTGTTTGCCGTTTTTCTAATACTCGCGTGCTTTCCGTTTCGGACGTTTGAACATCGCTACCGCCAACTTTAAAGAACGCTCGTATGTCAGACATTTTTCTGACGAAATTCAGACTGGTTTGAAACCGTAGATTCTACTTCGCGTTTAAATAATTCTTTAAAAATCAATACTTACAGTGAATGCATAGGTTAGTTCCCTGTCACCATGGACGCGCAAAGTTTACACCAAAAAGCCAATATTTACTGGGGACACAGTCTCGCATAACAACGTGCACCTGCTGTATGAAATTTACAATTACAATTTCCGGTTCATTCGCGATCTACTTTCGGAATAGATATGATTTAAGAAAATGATTTTATTTAATGAAAACAAGTCTTACTCGTCACAAATAAATATTTTAACATCAGCTTTTTTCACTCGTCCTGTAGGACGAGAGCTTTAGGGAAATTCACTCGTCCTTTCGAGATTTTACTCGTCAATACGAGCGGACGAGTGGTATTTTTGTCCCCTGCCAGATTAACCTGTGCACTTCGCACAGGCTAATCAGGGACAACACTTTCTGCCTCAATTAGATTTTTGCTAAGAAGAGACTTCATTCAAAGGAAAAATGTTATAAAAGCGGAAAGTGTCGTCCCTGATTAGCCTGCGCGGACTGCACAGGCTAATCTGGGACGACACTTTACGCACATGCATTACGCCCAGTTTTCATATTTATCTCAAAGTGACATTCCAGCCAAGATGTTGTCTTTTTTTGGCCACACTTTGAACTTAAACCTCTAGGTTTGAGCTTGACTGTTGAAGTAGAAGCATGTGTTTGCATGCAACATGTTGTCACATAATGGTGAACATTTGTGGCAAGTTATTTTAAAATTGCACTGAACAACAAAGTAAATGACTGGACAAGTTCAGTTGCACACACATCACGCAAGCATACACGCTTGCACACACATGCAGTCCACCCCTTTGACTGTTTTATGAAGCTTTCCAAAACAAGACTCAACAATAAACTTAAATTTTGACCACATTTGCCACATTTGTTCTTCAAGTAATTCTTGAATTTTTCCTTCTCAGAAAACAGAGGAGCTTTACACAACAATGAGGGGGCACCAGTTTTGAAATCCAACCTTGTTTCAATTTACCAGTGCAGTTTTACTAACACACTTAGGTTAATAGCAAGCATTATGCTATTACGCCCTGTATGACAACTAAGTGACATGTTACAAGCTTACCTTGCCATACTGACTGAAGAAGTTTTTGATGGCAGCCTCATCAGCGTTGTTGGGTAGGCCCCCCAGGAAGATCTTCCTGTCTCCATTCTGGCCCCCACCTCCACCTCCTCCGCCGCCCCCACCACCACCACCACCACCACCACGCTGATTCTAAAGAGACAGAACATCTTCACTGTTCAATGTTTGCGACTGGCAAAATATTAAATACATATTACTTTGTGCCATTGCCAAGCATAGGTCTAGTTCATGACACCATAAACCATGTAATATTAAATGATTAAAGTCTATCTTTCAAAAAAAAAATGTCATGCTTTGTGCTTTTTAAAATAAAATGAACAAAAATCTTGTATGACTTTTAAAGTATTAACAATTCATGTTTTATATGCATAAATAACTACAGTTAACTGTCTCCCAAATATGCTCCAACTACCCACTTAAAACAAAATTCATAGGATATTTTATAAGACATTTAGGCACTCAAAATTTGCATTTATGACATGAACTGCTTAGTTCAATTCACAACACTGTTCCCATATCTTTTATTTTACAAGGAAATTTTTCCTTGTGGTATATTTCCGTTAATTATTATAAAATACAGTTTTTAACAGTTTTCACTAAGGACAAGGGACGTTAAGGCGTGTTATTTGCCTGAAAAATATTAATATTTGTAAAAGTTAATTATTGCACCCATTTAAGATCACATTTTGAAGAATACGACGTGCGCTTTACGTTTTCATAGTTATTGCATCGTACCTCGCATAGATGACGTCACATTTAACGTTTCAAACACGCGCGTTTCTTCGAATAACGCGAATTTCGAGCATTTTTTAATGTTTATCACTATTTTATGACAACAGCGCACACGTTAACCAACTTGATTCTTTAAAAAAATGCAATACATTTTCGTTATTTGTTCATCGATATCTTTTTATTTTTGGTTAACGAGTGCGCTGTATGTGAAAAATACATGTATTTTCTTCTTAATCGACATTTGATTGAACAGCTAATAATTTATCACCATGAACGGTTGTTTCCTTGCAATATTGCGGAAGCAATCAAGTTGCTTTTTTAACATCTTAACTTAGAAAAAGGTAGTGTTTCGTATAATTCACGGGAGACCACTCCATTAACTTATTTAGGCCCTATGGGAAGCGAGCGGGATAAATCTACATGGAAGATACAGCGTCTGCTTCGCATCATTTTAACTGAACAGTAAAAGTAATTTAAACAAAAAATGTGAGGTTAAGTTTCATCATCATATATCAACAGACAGGTATGTTGTATAAAACATGTTTTCAGTCAGTTATATAATATAAGTCACGAAAATCATTCTTGTATTTAGCTTCAAAGATGAATTCACACGAACACCAGAGAGTATTAAGAAACATACCTTTCTATGGTTATCCGTAATCCATAGTTGTCCAACTTAAAAGTCCATCACATAAATTGCTACTTGTTTAATGTTGAAGTAAATTAACTGGTCACAATAATTCCATCTTATTTACACAGATTCAAAATTGAGACCAGCGTATTAGGAATAGACTACAGTAGCTTCAACATTCAGTTTATTTATCATCCAGTTGCATTATTAAATAGCCAAATAAAAATGCTTTTAATTTAAATTTCATCAAATCGGTTATAAAACACGAATGAAGCTTATATATCGTTGTAAAATTAAAAGTTATGACGAAAACCGACAAGTTAAATTACGTCACTTCAACTCGATATTTGTTCTCAGTATTGATGACGATGTTTTTATTACGTCATCGAGTTAATTATGCGTGAACAGTTCAGGGGCTCGAATTCTGCTACGATCGTAACTGTTATACTTTTTATGTGGTATTTTAATTTCAGAATTTTATGTCGACTTATAAACAAATACTTTCATTTATTTTTAATTTAGGATGTCTAAATCTTATGCGTGTGCTATATGCACCAAACGTGTGGGCCCAAAAGAAAGGAGGAAATTAAAAACAGATGGCAATAAACAACTTATAAAGTACTTGAGAAAGCATATGCTATTGACAGACGAAGTTACAGAGAAAGACGTTGTTCATAATTCTTGCCGTCTTAAGTATACAGCAGAATCGGCGGCGGCAAGATTAAGTGCATCCCCAAAGAAAAATCCACAACATGAACCGTCTGACAAGAAATTGCCGTTTCAATTAAACATTAAATCAGCTGGGTTCAGCCATACTATATGTCCTATATGTAACAGGAAGGGCGCTCGGTCCGAAGGGTTTGTAACCATACCGGGCGAGGCGATAATGCAACTGTTCATCAACAAAAACATTTTGTTGAAAAAAAAAATCGCGATGTTGTAACACTCACATGAGTGGGGGGAAGTTTACACCAGAGACCCTTTCTGCTGATATTCAAGGAAAAATTAGATCCACAACATACATGGAACCTGAACAGATAAGCAGTTTAATAAACTCGCTACGGCAAAGTGCGACACAACGTCAAAAATCTTGCATCGATTTTGACGACCCATCCACAATGACGGATGCTGATTATTGGAATCTTACTGGTACGCATCCTAATTTGAATTGCATAATCACGCTGATGAGGAATGAAAGATCTACTGTCCTTATCTTATATACATGTATACACACAGGTCATTAATATTTTTAATAATTTTAATAATTGTTTTATGAGTTTATGTAATCAATGATATTATAGTGTAAATAACATATATGAATATATATATCAGGGTTGACGAAAGACCAATTCTCAACTCTTATCGGTGATGTAGACGACATACGGACAACAAAGACCAGGTCCATTCGAACATGCATCGCATTGCTCCTAGTCAAACTAAGAACTAGTTTAGGGAATGCGCTGCTCAGCACTTTGTTCAACATGACGATTGCGCAGGTATTATGTGGTTCGGATAATACAACCTATTTAAATACCAAGGCGACTGTGATATGATTTACCAAATGTATCCATAGATTGAATGTTGATACTGGTAAACTTAATTTCAATTTTTAAATCTCTCTTTCACAATATATCGTGGAGGAAAAGTAACTTTTCAGTCTTTTTAGACGATGAATATGATGGTAAACATTCATCAGTTTTCAACATTTTCTTAATGCAATTATGTATGTAATAGCATTCATAATTGAAATATTGCTTACTATAACCGAAAATGAAAATCGTTATTTTTATTTTAACAGGATATATTTCAAGAGGTAAAAAATCTTTAAAGCAGTTTACAAAAAAGCAACACTCTTATGGAAATTAAAAGAAAGTGGGCTTTATAAATAATGTGTTTATATTACAGATTCGGCGTGCGTTGAAATCGTCAAGAAAATCTTTGATGAAATCGTTCGTGCCAAAGAATATGGGATTTAAACATGTTTCCAGAGAGGAGATAAGAACGACCCATACACGACCTCTAGCGCAAGAATTGTTCGCTGCATCTGACCAAAATAAATCAATAATTGTTTTAGATGGAACATATATATATATACAAAAAAGTTCAAACTTTTCTTTCGCACGTCGGTCGTACTCCATGCACAAGCATAGGCCACTTGTCAAGCCAATGATTGTTGTGTCCACCACTGGCTACATTATATCTATTTTGGGACCGTACTTGGCGGATGGCAAAAACTCAGATGCAAATATACTGAAACACATCATCAATCAAAATACTGAGGATTTTAAGGTTTGGTTACATTCAAACATGTCATATAACATTTTTTTTTAAACAAAACAAAATGTAGGAAACCAACTTGATGATGATGATGATGATATCATGATCATGGTGATGATTATGATCATGAGCATGATTTTGTTGATGATGTCGATAAGGTCGATAATGATTCGCATGATGATGATAATGATGACGATGATAATATTGATTACGATGATGGTGGTGGTATTCATTATTATGATGTAGATGATGATAATGGGGATAATGATGATGATAATGGATGATGATAATGGATGAGTATGATAATCATACTAATACAAATTATAGTCAATACGAAAATATGAGTACATTCATGCCGTAAACAAAACGTTTCAGAGCTGGATTCAGGAAGGTGATGTGGTCGTAGTTGACAGAGGTTTCCGAGATGCGTCGACTGTTCTCGAAGAACTTGGTGTAACTATGCAGATGCCATCTTTTATGCGAAAGGGGTCTACACAGCACACAAGCGAAGAGTCTAACAAGTCGAGGCTTGTGACGAAGGTAAATCTCCGCGCACATGTACTTGATTTATGATTAGATCACAATATAAATGTAATATATTGAGATGTATTCATACCTTTTTTGTGAATAATTATATACTGTGTTCAAACTTACTCGCTTAACCGATAATTCGCCAATTATTTGATTATTTAATAGCACGGTTAAAATAACTATCGTTTCAACGGTCTAAGTGTATAAGTGTATTGTTTAAACAGATACGATGGGTTGTCGAGTCAACCAATGGCAGACTCAAGACATGGACATATTTAGCTAGGACAATGCCAAACACCCAAGTGCCATTTATTGGTAAAATATTTTATGTAACATTCATAATCATTTCACAAAATAGATAACACATACTTGCGTTAAAACGTACATGGAGTAAACAGAGTGAAACCGTCACGTTATTTACACTTAATACAATCCTACACATATTTATTAACATTATTTAAAATGTCCTAATAATAATGTGTATATTTATGTAATGAGATTCCTGTTATGCATATGATATTTATTTAAGGTGACTATGTGCGAATTGTTGGAGCAATCTGCAACCGCTTCAGACCGGCTCTAAGTAGCGGGGACTCCGATCAAGACAAAATAGTTGCAGAGAGAATGTTGTATTTGTCAGGACAGAACAACGATTTACAACAATTCATCTCTGACAACGACATAGAAAAAATAACCAAGGCATCGTGGAAACCGATGGACGAACTAGACATAAACTGTCCAATAATGACCGAGGATGAACTTAGATGTCTAATCTTTGGTGTATACACAGTTAAGCTGGCGGCTTCTTATACACAAGAGCACATGTCAAGTGACGGAATATACTCAATTCACGGTTATGTGCACAATAGGAGTTTGCTGTGCTTGAAGTTCCAAAGTCGGCATGCGTCCCGAAAGCAATACCGGTCTTACATACGTTTTAAGGAGGGGTCAGTCGACGCATGGTTTTGCAGCTGCCCAGTGGGAGCACGTGTAGTTGGAACATGTGCGCACGTTACAAGTGCGCTGTGGTACCTTTGTTTCAGGCGACACCAAACTGATCAACCGTCAGATGGTCCGAGAAATTGGGCTGCAGACATTTCAGATGCTGCTAACGTGTCATATTAAATATTAAGACGCGCTCTGAGACATAGACAAAACAAGTCTTAAAAATGTGTGTTCATTTACATCTAATAAAGACAAAACAAGTCTATAAAATGTGTGTTCATTTACATCTGATTAAGACAAAACAAGTCTATAAAATGTGTGTTCATTTACATCTGATTAAGACAAAACAAGTCTATAAAATGTGTGCTGAATGATTTCTCTGAGAAAAAGGGGTTAAATGCATTAATAGGCGTCAAGTGCGCAGTAGAGGGCGTTGTGTTTCTGACAAATACATCTCTTGTTTAAAGATGTGAATGTAAGCAATATTACAATTTGCAACATTGAAAATATTTTATACTGATTGTTGAAAGTCGTGTAACTGACATGTTTATAAAATTGACTGGTTTTATTTTTTTGTTTTTTTGGTGACAAATATCAATGGGCAGAATAATGTGTGGACGGCACAGATAGAAAAAATGTCATTATTGGAAGAATGTGAACATTTACCAGATGAAAATCGTTAGTATAACAACGATTGTATAAACATAAGCTTTATACTATCGCTATATTTAAATCAGATTTGGGTTTTTCCAAAAATTGGAGAATGTGATTTGTCAACTACGGAAAAAACTAAAACGTCAAAAAAGCCATATTTGACAATTATTAATGGACAATTGTGAGGAAATAATAGGATAAATAGAAAATTATGTTATTTTTGGATAAATATCAACTTTATCATGCTCGGCACGAACTATGTTAGCGCTCGGCATGCCTCGCGCTACATCGGTTCTAAGCCTCGCATGATAAACTTGATATTTATCCAAAACTCACATAATATTCTCTATATTTACAAGGTTACGCGATGGATGTGCATACGGAATATGTTATTACAATAGGTCATGATATTACACCGTATTTGTTGTTGTTTTATTAATATTTTCGTTGTTACTTATAAGAATGTTCTAGTTTTATTATGATGATGCGATTTAAAAAAATGTTATAAACAATGTGTGATTATTTTGCGTAAAACATTTAGCGATATGAAGAAATAATAATATCATATGACATGTAATATGTTACTTTGATTTATGAACATGAATTAAATTATTTCTCACATTGTGGATCACCAAATGTTTAATGCTGATTGAATAATAAGCGCGGCAATCTGCGTCGATACAATTCGTAGTTGTGACGTTGCCGTAAAAAGCAACGTTAAACGACGTCAAAATTGGAAAATAGTAGGCATCCTTGTCTCGGGCTGGAGAAAACGTCTTTTGAACAAATACATGCATTGAGGATATTTTGAAAAGATGACTCTCTGCACTTTATGTTAATAGTAGATTGAAAATAATTTGGATAAAGGCAAATAACGACCCTTAACGTCCCTTGTCCTTTCACAGTTATAGTCAGTTTTGTTGTTTTATGAATTAATTATTTTTTTTTATGAATAATAGTTGGGTGTTAAACTACCTCTGCCCCAATAGCTAGCAATAATAACATAATTATGAACTATAACTCAATTAATTGATAGTTTTCAATGCCAATCATTAGCATCATTGGTTTGTGTTTATTACAATGAAAGATTTAGAGACAACATCAGGACACTCTTCTGGCCATTCTATGCTACTATTTGTATGTGTGTTGTAAGTAAAATAATTGTAGTATAGGGCAAATATATCACCAAAGTCGCCTTCTAGGCTGATCCCTGAATCAATTACAAACTTTGCATTGCTTTATCCTTGTTTGTTTGTGGTCACAGCAATTTGCTATATAGATTGAATGATAGGAAACAAACAGACTTTTCCTAAAGGCATCATATGTTAATGATTACCCGTTGTTGCCTGTGACCACCTCCATCACCCATTGAGCCGGAGTTACCCCCTCCACCCCCACGTTCCATCCCTCCACGCTGCTGACCCTTTGGATTGCATGCCTTGGGGTCAACCTGAAAATGGCACAATATTGTTTTAATGCTGTATGCCTAACAAGTGTGAAGATCAATAAAGCTGAAAGATTTTGAAAGGAGTTAAGTGATCACAAATCACAAGCAAATGCCAATAAGATAAATAATCAAGACGGCTTACTCTGCCAGTTGCCAAATTAGCCAATGGCTACAAATTGACCTATTTGGCTAAAGAAAATTCTGTTTGGCTACAACTTTTTCTTCATTAAAACTTAAAAATATCCAAAAGCAAAAGCAAGCGAATTTGGCTAAAAAAAAATTGAGCCAGGGGAAGCCCTGAATGCAGTTATGTTTATTTACTCTACTTTAAAGTTTTAAATTCATTTAAAGTTCACCTTATAATACCATTTGTCTTATTGTTATCAAAAACCCAACTGAAACTGCATTTAAAATCAATGCATGACAACTTAAATTAACTTTTTTTTTTCATCGATAACAATTAAAAATAGATATAGCCTAGGTTTGCGCTAAGGAAAAAAACTTAGTCGCCAAATCTAGGGGGGGTCCAAGGCATGCCCCCTGTAAAATTTTTGGATTCTATATCGTCTGTGGTGCGTTTTGGGGCTATTTTCTGAGCTAAATTAAGACTATTTATGTCTGAAATTAGCCCATTTTTTGCTATAAAGTTTTTCTTCGCTGGTGAGCCACTTGCGGACATTTTGCAGCCAATTTTTTTTGTTTACACAGACACCGGTGGCGTAGTGATAATGATACATTAACACCTCAAACAGTTTTTGGTACATGTGGTATTTAGGTTAGAAACCACTAAAACAGCCTGCCGTTTCGGTACTTATTATACAACATTTTATGAAATCCAAGCATTACTTTTTTTCATTTTTTTTTTGCTTTTGAAGAAATGCGTGAGAAATTACTTAGTCAGCATAAGACCGTCATTGCATGTAAAAAACCGTTAGACTAACGGCGAAACTGTGAGACTTGACAGGTAGACGTTTCCGATTCTGCATTCACGTCTGCACTATTTAAGACGTCCTCCAATAGCAAACATAACACGTGGTCATTTCCTGAGTTTACATTATTCTGTCCGCTTTCTTTTCTAAAGAATTGCGTTAATTTCTGTGGCTCCGACTTTTCATTTTCGTTCGCAGCATCCATTTTTCCCAGAATATGCAACTCACTTTCTAAATCGATCTTTTAAGTCGCATAGCGACGGTAAAGGTAAGTTAATCTTATCTACTTTTTTAGCCAATCAAAATCGTTGTTTCTTGGGAAATTAGTTTATAGTGGCAATGTCAATGCCATAACTCCGCCCATCTGATTAAATGACAATTCCGTACTGGTCGATTCAATAACGTTGAATCGTAATATCAATAGTACAGGTCATTACACCGCACGCTTCATTGATTCAGTAATCACGCAAATAGCTAAGTAACCCAAATGTTCGAAAAGTCTGGTTGCAGTGTAAAGCATGACCAATTAAGACATTAGCAACATGGATTATCGACCTAGGCCATTATCCCCTGGGGTCTTTCCGGTAAGGGTGTTATTTGTGTAATCTTAGCGATGTTTCTGGCGATTTATACGAATACCGATTTATACGGCTTGAAAACAGGCATTTAGAGTGTGGATTTGTAAAGCATAGGGTCTATTTTTTTCAAACGCCAATTTCATGAATATCTTATTTTTAACACCAGCCAGGAATTGTAATCGCCAATGGCGATTTCGGCGATCGATAACGCGAATGTCGAGAACACTTTGATAGAAGGAATCTGGTAACAAAAATATCCAAATATTTGGCTAATTGCAGTAACTTTGATTCCCACAGCAGAGCTAAAAACATTTTGTGATTCTTGGGTATTTCAATAATGAAATATGGAATTGATGAGTAAAATATACAAAGATTTTTTAAAGAGCAAAGTTATTTTGCTCAAGTATTATTTGGCCCTTTCTTAATGCTTCTTGCCTCTATTTTTGAATAGTGCAAAAGTTCTTACCTGAAAATAACTAACTGTAACTTACTTTAGAGCGTAAATAGGAATCAAGTGTATAATTTTAACAACTAAACTTGCACACAAGCAGTTCTCTTACCTGGCGCCCATCAACGATATGTGCAGGCATGGACAGCACCACCTCCAGGCATGAGGGGTCCCTATAGGTGACAAACCCGAATCCCCGGGACTTGCCAGTCTCCTGGTTTTTCATCACGATGCAGTCAACCACCTCTCCATACTGGCTGAAGTACTCCAATAGACTGTCTGAAGTAAAAGGAAATAGATTATTTGCAAAAGAATAAAAAATGTAATAAAATCAGGGCTAAAGTCGCACATGCTTGAATTTGTATCATCTTGCTTTGTTCAAGATATAATAACTTTTTTTCAGCAACTGAATTTTTTTTAATCTGAGGATAGCATTACTTGACTGGGAACATCTGAAGCAAAAGTCAACCAAGGACTAGTTCTGTTCACTACTGTCACAATGCAAGTTTGTACCCAGCCATCTTTTAAAGTACACACTGACAATAAATTACACAACAAAGCATAAACACTAATCAAAGCGTTTTATGAATTTACATTAAAGAAATTTGCTTGTGTGAAAGCTTCTTTCGATAACCAGAAAGTAAGGACACCTTGTGAAAGACACTCATGCAATTGTTCATGTGTTATGCAACGGTACAATTATTTCATACCTTTCGATGTGTCCCAGCTCAATCCTCCAACAAATAATTTCCTGAAAGACAGATGTATATCTTTTAAACTTAACCTTGAAGTTGGTATGTAGCATCTCAGTGTCAGACAAATACATAGCCTTGGGCTCAATAATGACAATTAAATAATAATTGGCAAAAAAATAATGAAGATCTAACAGTTAGCAATAATTGGTAAAGCACAGAGAGATTAAAGAAGTTTTCCGAAATATATCACTTCTGTCGGACATTGAGAAAAACGCTCTAGGCTACGATGTCGCAGAAGTTAATTCATAATTGATGCGTCCATGACAATACACAGGGTCGAGTGCGTACACAGTAATCTTGTTATCCTTTTTTCCTGCTTGATGGCCCAATTTACATAAGTTTCGCACTCGCCAGAAAACTTGCAGCTGAAACAATTCGTGTTCAGAATAAATCTGAACGCTGAAACTCCGGTCTGTAAAATACTTAAAACCAAAACGAAAAATAAATACAGTACTATTATGGGAATTGCAGTATTTACAAGTGTAGATATCTAAAATCTACCTGTTGTTGGAAAAATATGAACTTATTTCACAAAAATTACCTGTATTTCATTGGAAATCATAGACATGGAACGATCATTTTCTCAAAGGCAACCATTTTGGCAGTTTGTATCAAATAAATTAGTTACAGTGGGATCGATGATCTGTACCATAGCTATTTCTTTCCTATTTCTTTTGGGGTATTTCATTACTTCCGATTCTAATATTTTGAGTTATAATAGTTATAATTCTTCTTTTGCTTCTTCTTATTCTTATAATTATTATTTCTAATTTCATTTCTTACTGTTTTGCGCATATTGCACACTTAATTTTTTTAGTTCGAGCTCAGTTACAAACATAGTTGAGTTTAACCTCCAGTTCGATAGCGATGTTAGATGTTGAGCTCACATTAACCAAGGGAGATAACAAGAACCTTTTCTATACAAGGATTTATATAGGATGAAACAAACTCGAAATACAGTTTATTAGCTGGTAAATTTCGATATATTTTGCTCAATATATACTATTTAGGTAATGTTCTTTTATAATAGTCACAAATGTGTGTATTTAAATTCAGAAGTGATGCGACTGAAATTTGTGTCAGAACTCTCGCTCTTAAAAAGATAGAGTGGACTATTGAAGCCAATAGTCTGCCAAAGCAAAAATCATCAAAAGACTCTATGGCGGCAATTTATATTGATGTGCAAACTTGTAGAGATATTTTTTTCTATGTATCATGGACGAACCATCTTTCGAACCTCTTAATTTTTGACATGTCAAAAATGAAATTGGAAATAGTGAAACGTATTTGTAAGAGTTTTATGTGATAAATAAATTGTTTCTTCATACCTGACAACTTTAATTGTTATGTTAATCTTCTTTTGTTAACAGATTTGTGTAAGTTTCCAGCACCACCATATCATGTTAAACTGTCATGGCCGCCAAAACAATCGTACCTGCTTTCGAACCCTTCATTGTTTACTATTTCAATTCACAATTCTAAGCAGATTTTGTTCAGTTTTTTTATGAAACTAGAAAATAACATTAAATCTTGATTTATAACTATTTTTTTAATAAAAAAATATATGTTTCTATCTCAATTTTAGTATTTTTACTCTTCACTTTTATGACATGGGCATTTGAAGACATCATTCCGCCTAACAACTTTTTGGTTGCAGCAATAAATCAAGTGTGTCCAATGTCAACAGTTTGGGTGATCACATTGTGCCCATTTTGTAAACACAAGGGAAACACAGTTTTTCAGTTCCTTGGGTTGAAAAAGTTTACACACACAACATTTGTCTTTTTCAGGAACATCATCTTCAGAAGACTGCCTATCAGTATCACAGATGTTAGAATAACTGCCATTTAGTCTGCCAATGTGCGAAGGTCCTGGAAGAGGTTCTGGGCGGGGTGCATTACTTTAATACTTAGATTGACATTTGTTGCATTTGTTGCATTTGTTTTTGTTTGTTTTCTTTTGTTGATTGGAGAGACTGGTGTATCTTTGGAACGTGGTAAAGGCTGTGATAACATTTCTTGATTTAAGTAATCACTGGTTATTTCCTGACCAGACACATTATTTCTTAAAGTCTTTTTTAGTGTATTGACATGGTGTGATTTCTTCATTTCAATTATGTTTTCAGCAGTTGTAAAATAATTGTCAATGCATGGCTGAATGTCAGAAACCACTGTGTTTTCTTAAGGAACAACATAAGGAATTGATGGCTTAAAAATGTCAGCACTTATCACAGTTCTATTGAATGGAAATATGCCAGTCTTTTCAAAGGCAGCCCTCAGGTTATTCACGGATAATGCTGTTACATATGCATTGGATGCTAATTCGGCAATATTGTATCTTGTGATTTTTGAAGATAAATGTTCTCTGATAAATTTTTGACATGCATAATTATATATTCTCTGCAGAGGTCCATAGCAGGCAACGTCAAGGGGTTGAAGCACGTGAGATGTATGTGCTGGAAGGACAAACAAAATTATGTTGTTTTTCTTTGCCCATTCCAACACAGGGACATTGATGTGAGATTTGTGGCCGTCAAATATCATGATACTTTGCTGATTAGGATCAGATCTTTGAATGTACTTGATGAAGTGGGATTGTAAATATTCCAGAAAAATGCTTGAATTAGACTAGCCTGTCTTTGACATAATTGCATCTGATCCTGAAGAAGCACCTTGCATTAATGTTTCATTCATTCTTGCACCCTTGAAAACAAAGTAGGGAGGAATCTGTGTCCCAATTGCATTACCGCCACCAATGACTGTGGTTGTTGCTGTCCGGAATGAGGTGATTGCGGGAGCTGTTGCATTACCACTTACTATGTATGGTGGGGCTGCTGGGGCATGTTCAGTTTGAAACCTTTTTTCATCTATCAGTGCTCCAGCTAGGATTTGAAAAGGGCAGGGGGGCTTTTTTGTCAAAAGGGCACTTTCGACGCGCAGTATTTTGTCAATTGGGGGGGAGGGGGGGCAGGGCGGAGGTTCGGGAGGGCAGGGCGCGGCGCCCTTCGATTTAGGACTAGCTGGAGCACTGTCTATGTTATATATACACTCAGGTTTGTCAATAAGGTTCTTACTTTTCAGTACATTTTCTACTAAATTTCAACAGCTTGTTCATTGGTAGCTTCTGCCATACATTTAGCTAACCCCCTTGGTTTCATGACTCTAAGCTCCGGCCACCTGCTGCGCAAGCCCTTAAACCATTTCACAGTCAATGATTTGTCACGTGTTCGCTTCTTAAGAAAGACTGCATAGTTACTTGCTTTTGAGACCACTTCTGTTATGGTAAAACCGTACCCCAAATCAGCCATCAGTTTATTACTGTTTAATGTGCTCAACTAATTTTTCCTCCTCTTCCAATGTAAATAGTGGACCAGAACCTGTCATCGTGGTTTGTGGATCCACGTGGCTTTTTACCCTGTCACGAAGGGTATTATGTGGCACTCCATACTGTCTAGCAGCAGTTTTAATAGGGATCCCCGTTTCTTTTACAAGATTGTAAGCATTTGTGAGTGCTGATGGAGAATACCCCTTATGTTTTTTAACTCTTTTCATTGGGAATTTCTGAAATTTGTTGGACAAATATTAAATAACAAGTTACAAAAACACAATCAGAAACATATGTTTTAAGTTGCAACAATTAGTGACATGCAACATTTTATTTCCGGTTAAAAAAAGCTTTGTCACATGATTTGACCATGGTCACGTGACTTGTTGACGCAGACGAAAAGTGTTTTTGTCAAGCATACTAGAGATCGAAAGTGAGACCATGTTTTATTGGTTTTTACATGAAAATCATAATATAGGTAAAAATGAATAAAGAAAAACAATGATTTTTAGG